>NC_091344.1:23105912-23115912 GCF_038502225.1 Cherax quadricarinatus
GTGTAACTGTGCTACCAGTGTTACGGTGTAACTGTGCTGTCAGTGTTACGGGGTAACTGTGCTACCAGTGTTACGGTGTAACTGTGCTGCCAGTGTTACGGTGTAACTGTGCTGCCAGTGTTACGGTGTAACTGTGCTACCAGTGTTACGGTGTAACTGTGCTGCCAGAGGTACGGTGTAACTGTGCTACCAGTGTTACGGTGTAACTGTGCTACCAGTGTTACGGTGTAACCGTGCTGCCAGTGTTACGGTGTAACTATGCTACCAGTGTTACGGTGTAACTGTGCTGCCAGTGTTACGGTGTAACTGTGCTACCAGTGGTACGGTGTAACTGTGCTGCCAGTGTTACGGTGTAACTGTGCTACCAGTGTTACGGTGTAACTTTGCTACCAGTGTTACGGTGTAACTGTGCTGCCAGTGTTACGGTGTAACTGTGCTACCAGTGTTACGGTGTAACTGTGCTGCCAGTGTTACGGTGTAACTGTGCTAATAGTGTTACGGTGTAACTGTGCTGCCAGTGTTACGGTGTAACTATGCTGCCAGTGTTACGGTGTAACTGTGCTACCAGTGTTACGGTGTAACTGTGCTGCCAGTGTTACGGTGTAACTGTGCTGCAAGTGTTACGGTGTAACTGTGCTGCCAGTGTTACGGTGTAACTGTGCTGCCAGTGTTACGGTGTAACTGTGCTGCCAGTGTTACGGTGTAACTGTGCTACCAGTGTTACGGTGTAACTGTGCTGCCAGTGTTACGGTGTAACTATGCTGCCAGTGTTACGGTGTAACTGTGCTACCAGTGTTACGGTGTAACTGTGCTACCAGTGTTACAGTGTAACTGTACTGCCAGTGTTACGGTGTAACTGTGCTGCCAGTGTTACGGTGTAACTGTGCTACCAGTGTTACGGTGTAACTGTGCTGCCAGTGTTACGGTGTAACTATGCTGCCAGTGTTACGGTGTAACTGTGCTACCAGTGTTACGGTGTAACTGTGCTACCAGTGTTACGGTGTAACTGTGCTACCAGTGTTACGGTGTAACTGTGCTGCCAGTGTTACGGTGTAACTGTGCTGCCAGTGTTACGGTGTAACTGTGCTGCCAGTGTTACGGTGTAACTGTGCTGCCAGTGTTACGGTGTAACTGTGCTGCCAGTGTTACGGTGTAACTGTGCTGTCAGTGTTACGGTGTAACTATGCTGCCAGTGTTACGGTGTAACTGTGCTGCCAGTGTTACGGTGTAACTGTGCTGCCAGTGTTACGGTGTAACTATGCTGCCAGTGTTACGGTGTAACTATGCTGCCAGTGTTACGGTGTAACTATGCTGCCAGTGTTACGGTGTAACTGTGCTGTCAGTGTTACGGTGTAACTGTACTGCCAGTGTTACGGTGTAACTATGCTGCCAGTGTTACGGTGTAACTGTGCTGTCAGTGTTACGGTGTAACTGTGCTGCCAGTGTTACGGTGTAACTATGCTGCTATTATTACAATGTAACTATTTTAGTAATATTACTGTATAATTACAAAAGTTACAGCGTAACTGTTCTTTTCACCAATGTTAGAATGTTAAGCTTCAGGACACCAATGTAAACAAAGACGGTGAGTAAGGGAGGGGAGGGGAAGGGGTGGGGGTAGGAGGGGAGGGAGGAGGAGGGGGAGGGGGAAAGGGGAGGTGGGGGAGGGGGGAGGTGGGGGAGGGGGGAATGTTTTGCTGACAAACTCAGACGATTAGGAGATATAAAAAGGAAAAAAGCTTCTGAAGAGCTATTTAAATTTTTCCCAAAGTTTATATGACTCAGTTTAGACGTTCAACGTCTCTCCTTGTAAATTGTTATTATACCTTGTAGATTGTTATTATACCTTGTAGATTGTTATTATACCTTGTAGATTGTTATTATACCTTGTAGATTGTTATTATACCTTGTAGATTGTTATTACACCTTGTAGATTGTTATTATACCTTGTAGACTGTTATTATACCTTGTAGATTGTTATTATACCTTGTAGATTGTTATTAGACCTTGTAGATTGTTATTATACCTTGTAGATTGTTATTATTCCTTGTAGATTGTTATTATACCTTGTAGATTGTTATTATACCTTGTAGATTGTTATTACACCTTGTAGATTGTTATTATACCTTGTAGATTGTTATTACACCTTGTAGATTGTTATTACACCTTGTAGATTGTTATTATACCTTGTAGATTGTTATTACACCTTGTAGATTGTTATTACACCTTGTAGATTGTTATTACACCTTGTAGATTGTTATTATTCCTTGTAGATTGTTATTATACCTTGTAGATTGTTATTATACCTTGTAGATTGTTATTATACCTTGTAGATTGTTATTATACCTTGTAGATTGTTATTACACCTTGTAGATTGTTATTATACCTTGTAGATTGTTATTACACCTTGTAGATTGTTATTACACCTTGTAGATTGTTATTATTCCTTGTAGATTGTTATTATACCTTGTAGATTGTTATTATACCTTGTAGATTGTTATTATACCTTGTAGATTGTTATTATACCTTGTAGATTGTTATTATACCTTGTAGATTGTTATTATACGTTGTAGATTGTTATTATACCTTGTAGATTGTTATTATACCTTGTAGATTGTTATTATACCTTGTAGATTGTTATTATACCTTGTAGATTGTTATTATACCTTGTAGATTGTTATTATACCTTGTAGATTGTTATTATACCTTGTAGATTGGTATTAAACCTTGTAGATTGTTATTATACCTTGTAGATTGTTTATATACCTTGTAGATTGTTATTATACCTTGTAGATTGTTATTATACCTTGTAGATTGTTATTATACCTTGTAGATTGTTATTATACCTTGTAGATTGTTATTATACCTTGTAGATTGTTATTATACCTTGTAGATTGTTATTATACCTTGTAGATTGTTATTATACCTTGTAGATTGTTATTATACCTTGTAGATTGTTATTATACCTTGTAGACTGTTATTATACCTTGTAGATTGTTATTATACCTTGTAGATTGTTATTATACCTTGTAGATTGTTATTATACTTTGTAGATTGTTATTATACCTTGTAGATTGTTATTATACCTTGTAGATTGTTATTACACCTTGTAGATTGTTATTATACCTTGTAGATTGTTATTATACCTTGTAGATTGTTATTATATCTTGTAGATTGTTATTATACCTTGTAGATTGTTATTATACCTTGTAGATTGTTATTATACCTTGTAGATTGTTATTATACCTTGTAGATTGTTATTATACCTTGTAGATTGTTATTATACTTTGTAGATTGTTATTATACCTTGTAGATTGTTATTATACCTTGTAGATTGTTATTATTCCTTGTAGATTGTTATTATACCTGGTAGATTGTTATTATACCTTGTAGATTGTTATTATACCTTCTAGATTGTTATTATACCTGGTAGATTGTTATTATACCTTGTAGATTGTTATTATACCTGGTAGATTGTTATTATACCTGGTAGATTGTTATTATACCTTGTAGATTGTTATTATACCTTGTAGATTGTTATTATACCTTGTAGATTGTTATTATACCTTGTAGATTGTTATTATACCTTGTAGATTGTTATTACACCTTGTAGATTGTTATTATACCTTGTAGATTGTTATTACACCTTGTAGATTGTTATTACACCTTGTAGATTGTTATTATTCCTTGTAGATTGTTATTATACCTTGTAGATTGTTATTATACCTTGTAGATTGTTATTATACCTTGTAGATTGTTATTATACCTTGTAGATTGTTATTATACTTTGTAGATTGTTATTATACCTTGTAGATTGTTATTATACCTTGTAGATTGTTATTATTCCTTGTAGATTGTTATTATACCTGGTAGATTGTTATTATACCTTGTAGATTGTTATTATACCTTGTAGATTGTTATTATACCTGGTAGATTGTTATTATACCTTGTAGATTGTTATTATACCTGGTAGATTGTTATTATACCTGGTAGATTGTTATTATACCTTGTAGATTGTTATTATACCTTGTAGATTGTTATTATACCTTGTAGATTGTTATTATACCTTGTAGATTGTTATTATACCTTGTAGATTGTTATTACACCTTGTAGATTGTTATTATACCTTGTAGATTGTTATTACACCTTGTAGATTGTTATTACACCTTGTAGATTGTTATTATACCTTGTAGATTGTTATTATACCTTGTAGATTGTTATTATACCTTGTAGATTGTTATTATACCTTGTAGATTGTTATTATACCTTGTAGATTGTTATTATACCTTGTAGATTGTTATTATACCTTGTAGATTGTTATTATACCTTGTAGATTGTTATTATACTTTGTAGATTGTTATTATACCTTGTAGATTGTTATTATACCTTGTAGATTTTTATTATTCCTTGTAGATTGTTATTATACCTGGTAGATTGTTATTATACCTTGTAGATTGTTATTATACCTTGTAGATTGTTATTATACCTTGTAGATTGTTATTATACCTTGTAGATTGTTATTACACCTTGTAGATTGTTATTATACCTTGTAGATTGTTATTATACCTTGTAGATTGTTATTATACCTTGTAGATTGTTATTATACCTTGTAGATTGTTATTACACCTTGTAGATTGTTATTATACCTTGTAGATTGTTATTACACCTTGTAGATTGTTATTACACCTTTTAGATTGTTATTACACCTTGTAGATTGTTATTACACCTTGTAGATTGTTATTATACCTTGTAGATTGTTATTACACCTTGTAGATTGTTATTATACCTTGTAGATTGTTATTATACCTTGTAGATTGTTATTATACCTTGTAGATTGTTATTACACCTTGTAGATTGTTATTATACCTTGTAGATTGTTATTATACCTTGTAGATTGTTATTACACCTTGTAGATTGTTATTACACCTTGTAGATTGTTATTATACCTTGTAGATTGTTATTATACCTTGTAGATTGTTATTATACCTGGTAGATTGTTATTATACCTTGTAGATTGTTATTATACCTTGTAGATTGTTATTATACCTTGTAGATTGTTATTATACCTTGTAGATTGTTATTATACCTTGTAGATTGTTATTACACCTTGTAGATTGTTATTATACCTTGTAGATTGTTATTACACCTTGTAGATTGTTATTACACCTTGTAGATTGTTATTATACCTTGTAGATTGTTATTATACCTTGTAGATTGTTATTATACCTTGTAGATTGTTATTATACCTTGTAGATTGTTATTATACCTTGTAGATTGTTATTATACCTTGTATATTGTTATTATACCTTGTAGATTGTTATTATACCTTGTAGATTGTTATTATACCTTGTAGATTGTTATTATACCTTGTAGATTGTTATTATACCTTGTAGATTGTTATTATACCTTGTAGATTGTTATTATACTTTGTAGATTGTTATTATACCTTGTAGATTGTTATTATACCTTGTAGATTGTTATTATTCCTTGTAGATTGTTATTATACCTGGTAGATTGTTATTATACCTTGTAGATTGTTATTATACCTTGTAGATTGTTATTATACCTTGTAGATTGTTATTATACCTTGTAGATTGTTATTACACCTTGTAGATTGTTATTATACCTTGTAGATTGTTATTATACCTTGTAGATTGTTATTATACCTTGTAGATTGTTATTATACCTTGTAGATTGTTATTATACCTTGTAGATTGTTATTATACCTTGTAGATTGTTATTATACCTTGTAGACTGTTATTATACCTTGTAGATTGTTATTATACCTTGTAGATTGTTATTATACCTTGTAGATTGTTATTACACCTTGTAGATTGTTATTACACCTTGTAGATTGTTATTATACCTTGTAGATTGTTATTACACCTTGTAGATTGTTATTACACCTTGCAGATTGTTATTATACCTTGTAGATTGTTATTATACCTTGTAGATTGTTATTATACCTTGTAGATTGTTATTATAACTTGTAGATTGTTATTATACCTTGTAAATTGTTATTATACCTTGTAGATTGTTATTACACCTTGCAGATTGTTATTACACCTTGTAGATTGTTATTATACCTTGTAGATTGTTATTATACCTTGTAGATTGTTATTATACCTTGTAGATTGTTATTATACCTTGTAGATTGTTATTATACCTTGTAGATTGTTATTACACCTTGTAGATTGTTATTATACCTTGTAGATTGTTATTATACCTTGTAGATTGTTATTATACATTGTAGATTGTTATTACACTTTGTAGATTGTTATTATACCTTGTAGATTGTTATTACACCTTGTAGATTGTTATTACACCTTGTAGATTGTTATTACACCTTGTAGATTGTTATTACACCTTGTAGATTGTTATTATACCTTGTAGATTGTTATTACACCTTGTAGATTGTTACTATACCTTGTAGATTGTTATTATACCTTGTAGATTGTTATTATACCTTGTAGATTGTTATTATACCTTGTAGATTGTTATTATACCTTGTAGATTGTTATTATACCTTGTAGATTGTTATTACACCTTGTAGATTGTTATTATACCTTGTAGATTGTTATTACACCTTGTAGATTGTTATTACACCTTGTAGATTGTTACTACACCTTGTAGATTGTTATTACACCTTGTAGATTGTTATTATACCTTGTAGATTGTTATTACACCTTGTAGATTGTTATTATACCTTGTAGATTGTTATTATACCTTGTAGATTGTTATTATACCTTGTAGATTGTTATTACACCTTGTAGATTGTTATTATACCTTGTAGATTGTTATTATACCTTGTAGATTGTTATTATACCTTGCAGATTGTTATTACACCTTGTAGATTGTTATTACACCTTGTAGATTGTTATTATACCTTGTAGATTGTTATTATACCTTGTAGATTGTTATTACACCTTGTAGATTGTTATTATACCTTGTAGATTGTTATTATACCTTGTAGATTGTTATTACACCTTGTAGATTGTTATTATACCTTGTAGATTGTTATTACACCTTGTAGATTGTTATTATACCTTGTAGATTGTTATTATACCTTGTAGATTGTTATTATACCTTGTAGATTGTTATTATACCTTGTAGATTGTTATTATACCTTGTAGATTGTTATTACACCTTGTAGATTGTTATTATACCTTGTAGATTGTTATTATACCTTGTAGATTGTTATTATACCTTGTAGATTGTTATTATACCTTGTAGATTGTTATTATACCTTGTAGATTGTTATTATACCTTGTAGATTGTTATTATACCTTGTAGATTGTTATTATACCTTGTAGATTGTTATTATACCTTGTAGATTGTTATTATACCTTGTAAATTGTTATTATACCTTGTAGATTGTTATTATACCTTGTAGATTGTTATTATACCTTGTAGATTGTTATTATACCTTGTAGATTGTTATTATACCTTGTAGATTGTTATTACACCTTGTAGATTGTTATTATACCTTGTAGATTGTTATTATACCTTGTAGATTGTTATTATACCTTGTAGATTGTTATTATACCTTGTAGATTGTTATTACACCTTGTAGATTGTTATTATACCTTGTAGATTGTTATTACACCTTGTAGATTGTTATTACACCTTTTAGATTGTTATTACACCTTGTAGATTGTTATTACACCTTGTAGATTGTTATTATACCTTGTAGATTGTTATTACACCTTGTAGATTGTTATTATACCTTGTAGATTGTTATTATACCTTGTAGATTGTTATTATACCTTGTAGATTGTTATTACACCTTGTAGATTGTTATTATACCTTGTAGATTGTTATTATACCTTGTAGATTGTTATTACACCTTGTAGATTGTTATTACACCTTGTAGATTGTTATTATACCTTGTAGATTGTTATTATACCTTGTAGATTGTTATTATACCTGGTAGATTGTTATTATACCTTGTAGATTGTTATTATACCTTGTAGATTGTTATTATACCTTGTAGATTGTTATTATACCTTGTAGATTGTTATTATACCTTGTAGATTGTTATTACACCTTGTAGATTGTTATTATACCTTGTAGATTGTTATTACACCTTGTAGATTGTTATTACACCTTGTAGATTGTTATTATACCTTGTAGATTGTTATTATACCTTGTAGATTGTTATTATACCTTGTAGATTGTTATTATACCTTGTAGATTGTTATTATACCTTGTAGATTGTTATTATACCTTGTATATTGTTATTATACCTTGTAGATTGTTATTATACCTTGTAGATTGTTATTATACCTTGTAGATTGTTATTATACCTTGTAGATTGTTATTATACCTTGTAGATTGTTATTATACCTTGTAGATTGTTATTATACTTTGTAGATTGTTATTATACCTTGTAGATTGTTATTATACCTTGTAGATTGTTATTATTCCTTGTAGATTGTTATTATACCTGGTAGATTGTTATTATACCTTGTAGATTGTTATTATACCTTGTAGATTGTTATTATACCTTGTAGATTGTTATTATACCTTGTAGATTGTTATTACACCTTGTAGATTGTTATTATACCTTGTAGATTGTTATTATACCTTGTAGATTGTTATTATACCTTGTAGATTGTTATTATACCTTGTAGATTGTTATTATACCTTGTAGATTGTTATTATACCTTGTAGATTGTTATTATACCTTGTAGACTGTTATTATACCTTGTAGATTGTTATTATACCTTGTAGATTGTTATTATACCTTGTAGATTGTTATTACACCTTGTAGATTGTTATTACACCTTGTAGATTGTTATTATACCTTGTAGATTGTTATTACACCTTGTAGATTGTTATTACACCTTGCAGATTGTTATTATACCTTGTAGATTGTTATTATACCTTGTAGATTGTTATTATACCTTGTAGATTGTTATTATAACTTGTAGATTGTTATTATACCTTGTAAATTGTTATTATACCTTGTAGATTGTTATTACACCTTGCAGATTGTTATTACACCTTGTAGATTGTTATTATACCTTGTAGATTGTTATTATACCTTGTAGATTGTTATTATACCTTGTAGATTGTTATTATACCTTGTAGATTGTTATTATACCTTGTAGATTGTTATTACACCTTGTAGATTGTTATTATACCTTGTAGATTGTTATTATACCTTGTAGATTGTTATTATACATTGTAGATTGTTATTACACTTTGTAGATTGTTATTATACCTTGTAGATTGTTATTACACCTTGTAGATTGTTATTACACCTTGTAGATTGTTATTACACCTTGTAGATTGTTATTACACCTTGTAGATTGTTATTATACCTTGTAGATTGTTATTACACCTTGTAGATTGTTACTATACCTTGTAGATTGTTATTATACCTTGTAGATTGTTATTATACCTTGTAGATTGTTATTATACCTTGTAGATTGTTATTATACCTTGTAGATTGTTATTATACCTTGTAGATTGTTATTACACCTTGTAGATTGTTATTATACCTTGTAGATTGTTATTACACCTTGTAGATTGTTATTACACCTTGTAGATTGTTACTACACCTTGTAGATTGTTATTACACCTTGTAGATTGTTATTATACCTTGTAGATTGTTATTACACCTTGTAGATTGTTATTATACCTTGTAGATTGTTATTATACCTTGTAGATTGTTATTATACCTTGTAGATTGTTATTACACCTTGTAGATTGTTATTATACCTTGTAGATTGTTATTATACCTTGTAGATTGTTATTATACCTTGCAGATTGTTATTACACCTTGTAGATTGTTATTACACCTTGTAGATTGTTATTATACCTTGTAGATTGTTATTATACCTTGTAGATTGTTATTACACCTTGTAGATTGTTATTATACCTTGTAGATTGTTATTATACCTTGTAGATTGTTATTACACCTTGTAGATTGTTATTATACCTTGTAGATTGTTATTACACCTTGTAGATTGTTATTATACCTTGTAGATTGTTA
>NC_091344.1:23118412-23183412 GCF_038502225.1 Cherax quadricarinatus
CTGGCAAACCTACGGATAGCGTTCCGATACCTCAGTAAGGAGTCGTTCAAGACTCTGTATACCATTTACGTCAGGCCCATACTGGAGTATGCAGCACCAGTTTGGAATCCACACCTAGTCAAGCACGTCAAGAAATTAGAGAAAGTGCAAAGGTTTGCAACAAGACTAGTCCCAGAGCTACGGGGATTGTCCTACGAAGAAAGGTTGAGGGAAATCGGCCTGACGACACTGGAGGACAGGAGGGTCAGGGGAGACATGATAACGACATATAAAATACTGCGCGGAATAGACAAGGTGGACAAAGACAGGATGTTCCAGAGAAGGGACACAGACACATGAGGTCACAATTGGAAGTTGAAGACTCAGATGAATCAAAGGGATGTTAGGAAGTATTTCTTCAGTCATAGAGTAGTCAGGCCGTGGAATAGCCTAGAAAGTGACGTAGTGGAGGCGGGAACCATACATAGTTTTAAGGCGAGGTATGATAGAGCTAATAGGGCAGGGAGAGAGAGGACCTAGTAGCAATCAGCGAAGAGGCGGGGCCAGGAGCTGTGACTCGACCCCTGCAACCACAAATAGGTGAGTACAAATAGGTGAGTACACAGCGCCTGGGTAAATGGAGGAAACTCGGGTCGAGTCGAAGAAACAGAAAGATGTGTACAATCCTTTAACTTCTACCGGCATCAAGGCGCTGATCATCTTCGAGGGACAACCTCCGGTAAATGGTGAGTCTGTGGGCTCTTCACAACAGATCAAAATGTCCTCAAGTTTCCTTGGGAAGCATTCGCTTGATGGTGAGAAGTAATGACCCAGTGAGGACAGAATATCACCACCGCTGATATATATATATATATATATATATATATATATATATATATATATATATATATATATATATATATATATATATATATATATATATATATATATATATATATATATATATATATATATATATATATATATATATATATATATACGAGGCAGAATGACCCAAAAGAGAAGAAACGCTTTCATCAGCATTCACTCCAGGACTGTCTTGCCAGAGGCGTGGCGACACCACAGATAGACAGAGACAGACACGATGGAAATAAATGGTATAAAATACCGACACAATGGAAATATAAACACAAATGCAGTTTTGTGACTTGAAAAAGCCCACTGTGTGGGCGAAACGTAGTCAATAAAGGATCACATTATACTGCATTTGTGTTTATATTTCCAGAGACAGACACAGAAAGACATAGACACACAGAGATACAGACAGAGAGACACACAGAGAGAGATACAGAGAGACACACGGAGAAACAAACAAAACTAAACATTTCATCAGAAACCGAGAACGAAGGAGGGAAAAGAAAAAAAAAAAGAACACCAAATCATGTTCTGACAGAAAATAAACATCATTCAAACGAGCAGAATTATATTCCCGTCACTCCTTTTACCTTGTTTTCAAGGGGAACAGTTACCCCAGGTACGACCAGTCTCCGGGAGACCCGGGGGAGACAAGAAAACCCAAACAAAACACTGAAAACGACACTAACCTGTACTCTCCATCCTATATATGTATTCATACAGCATTTGTGTCTGTTTTTTTTTTTTGGCCATTGTGTCGGTATGTTATACCTTTTATCTACACGATGCTAACCAAACAATGACGGTATATTGTGTTTTAGACTTAATAACTCTCATTAATTATTTTGCTTTCAGATTCAACGTCTGTTTACATCGTCCTGAAACCTCACCAACACTGACAAATATGTGTTTCAATAACAGTATCTCTGTTGTTCCAAAGGTACTAACGAATCAGGCAACCCAACAACGTCGCAATATAATCATCTAAGAACGACATATACCAAGGAATCAATAACGACGGATACCAAGCAATTAGCGATGATAATATGATATTGGTAAACAATACCGGAAAGCTGATAAGCAAGACATATGTGCAAGAGTTAGGTATCTTTATTCCGAAACGTTTCGCCTACACAGTAGCCTACTTCAGTCGATTACAGAGGAGGAAGCAGAAGCAGTAGAGAAATGTAAGGACAATGAGGGACTGATCACCTTAAAACTGTCTTCGAGAGTGATGGACTGATGATATCGCCTTTACATCTTCACTGCTTCTGCTGCGTCTTCTGCATTCGACCGAAGAAGCCTACTGGGTAGGCGAAACGTTTCGAAATAAAAGATATCTAACTGTTGCACTTACAAGAACCAACTATGCCACAGCAACATGAGTGTCAGGATACAGCAGAACCAACTTTAAAGTCAAGACTTCATCAAGTCAAGATTTGCTAAAGCCCTACACAGAGCGAAACGTTGTCCCGATAAAAACTAATTCCGCATATATGTCTTCCTACCTACACCTGTGTACACGACACCTGCACGACGACAACAATGAAAATATTGCTGGGATAAACACGACAACTTGATCTTCAACTTAACACGTTTCAATCTTTTAAACACACACACACACACACACACACACACACACACACACACACACACACACACACACACAAAGGTTTGCAACAAGACTAGTCCCAGAGCTAAGAGGTATGTCCTATGAGGAGAGGTTAAGGGAAATCAACCTGACGACACTGGAGGACAGGAGATATAGGGGAGACATGATAACGACATACAAAATACTGAGAGGAATTGACAAGGTGGACAATGACAGGATGTTCCAGAGATTGGACACAGTAACAAGGGGACACAGTTGGAAGTTGAAGACACAGATGAATCACAGGGATGTTAGGAAGTATTTCTTCAGCCTCAGAGTAGTCAGCAAGTGGAATAGTTTGGGAAGCGATGTAGTGGAGGCAGGATCCATACATAGCTTTAAGCAGAGGTATGATAAAGCTCACGGTTCAGGGAGAGTGACCTAGTAGCGATCAGTGAAGAGGCGGGGCCAGGATCTCGGACTCGACCCCCGCAACCTCAACTAGGTGAGTACAACTAGGTGAGTACACACACACACACACACCCACACACACACACACACACACACACACCATAAAGGAAACTCAAAACACAACTCACCATAATCACTCAACGTCAAGGAGAATACACATTCAGAATTTCCCTCTTTGCTGCCAACAAAATACATTTCCCCAACTATTTCGTTATATATATTTTTACCGTGACTGCGTCACGGCGAGATACCGAAATTAAACATCTTATTTAAGGGTTGGAAGCTGCGATGAGGAAAACAGTGAGAACGTGAGGATTAAGAACGTGAGGAATGGGTTAGGCTTTACTGAAGTTACGTTCAGGTTGGGGTGAGAGGACTATCCTATTACTGAATGGTGAATGAGGACTATCCTATTACTGAATGGTGAATGAGGACTATCCTATTACTGAATGGTGAATGAGGACTATCCTATTACTGAATGGTGAATGAGGACTATCCTATTACTGAATGGTGAATGAGGACTATCCTATTACTGAATGGTGAATGAGGACTATCCTATTACTGAATGGTGAATGAGGACTATCCTATTACTGAATGGTGAATGAGGACTATCCTATTACTGAATGGTGAATGAGGACTATCCTATTACTGAATGGTGAATAAGGGCTATCCTATTACTGAATGGTGAATGAGGACTATCCTATTACTGAATGGTGAATAAGGGCTATCCTATTACTGAATGGTGAATGAGGACTATCCTATTACTGAATGGTGAATGAGGACTATCCTATTACTGAATGGTGAATAAGGGCTATCCTATTACTGAATGGTGAATGAGGACTATCCTATTACTGAATGGTGAATAAGGACTATCCTATTACTGAATGGTGAATGAGGACTATCCTATTACTGAATGGTGAATAAGGGCTATCCTATTACTGAATGGTGAATGAGGACTATCCTATTACTGAATGGTGAATGAGGACTATCCTATTACTGAATGGTGAATAAGGGCTATCCTATTACTGAATGGTGAATGAGGACTATCCTATTACTGAATGGTGAATAAGGGCTATCCTATTACTGAATGGTGAATGAGGACTATCCTATTACTGAATGGTGAATAAGGGCTATCCTATTACTGAATGGTGAATGAGGACTATCCTATTACTGAATGGTGAATAAGGGCTATCCTATTACTGAATGGTGAATGAGGACTATCCTATTACTGAATGGTGAATAAGGGCTATCCTATTACTGAATGGTGAATAAGGGCTATCCTATTACTGAATGGTGAATAAGGGCTATCCTATTACTGAATGGTGAATGAGGACTATCCTATTACTGAATGGTGAATGAGGACTATCCTATTACTGAATGGTGAATGAGGACTATCCTATTACTGAATGGTGAATGACGACTATCCTATTACTGAATGGTGAATGAGGACTATCCTATTACTGAATGGTGAATGAGGACTATCCTATTACTGAATGGTGAATGACGACTATCCTATTACTGAATGGTGAATAAGGACTATCCTATTACTGAATGGTGAATGAGGACTATCCTATTACTGAATGGTGAATAAGGGCTATCCTATTACTGAATGGTGAATGAGGACTATCCTATTACTGAATGGTGAATAAGGGCTATCCTATTACTGAATGGTGAATAAGGGCTATCCTATTACTGAATGGTGAATGAGGACTATCCTATTACTGAATGGTGAATGAGGACTATCCTATTACTGAATGGTGAATGAGGACTATCCTATTACTGAATGGTGAATGAGGACTATCCTATTACTGAATGGTGAATGAGGACTATCCTATTACTGAATGGTGAATGGGGACTATCCTATTACTGAATGGTGAATGAGGACTATCCTATTACTGAATGGTGAATGAGGACTATCCTATTACTGAATGGTGAATGAGGACTATCCTATTACTGAATGGTGAATGAGGACTATCCTATTACTGAATAGTGAATGAGGACTATCCTATTACTGAATGGTGAATGAGGACTATCCTGTTACTGAATGGTGAATGAGGACTATCCTATTACTGAATGGTGAATGAGGACTATCCTAATACTGAATGGTGAATAAGGACTATCCTATTACTGAATGGTGAATAAGGACTATCCTATTACTGAATGGTGAATGAGGACTATCCTAATACTGAATGGTGAATAAGGGCTATCCTATTACTGAATGGTGAATGAGGACTATCCTATTACTGAATGGTGAATAAAGGCTATCCTATTACTGAATGGTGAATAAGGGCTATCCTATTACTGAATGGTGAATAAGGGCTATCCTATTACTGAATGGTGAATGAGGACTATCCTATTACTGAATGGTGAATGAGGACTATCCTATTACTGAATGGTGAATGAGGACTATCCTATTACTGAATGGTGAATGAGGACTATCCTATTACTGAATGGTGAATGAGGACTATCCTATTACTGAATGGTGAATGAGGACTATCCTATTACTGAATTGTGAATGACGACTATCCTATTACTGAATGGTGAATGAGGACTATCCTATTACTGAATGGTGAATGAGGACTATCCTATTACTGAATGGTGAATAAGGGCTATTCTATTACTGAATGGTGAATGAGGACTATCCTATTACTGAATGGTGAATAAGGGCTATCCTATTACTGAATGGTGAATAAGGGCTATCCTATTACTGAATGGTAAATGAGGACTATCCTATTACTGAATGGTGAATGAGGACTATCCTATTACTGAATGGTGAATGAGGACTATCCTATTACTGAATGGTGAATGAGGACTATCCTATTACTGAATGGTGAATGAGGACTATCCTATTACTGAATGGTGAATGGGGACTATCCTATTACTGAATGGTGAATGAGGACTATCCTATTACTGAATGGTGAATGAGGACTATCCTATTACTGAATGGTGAATGAGGACTATCCTATTACTGAATGGTGAATGAGGACTATCCTATTACTGAATAGTGAATGAGGACTATCCTATTACTGAATGGTGAATGAGGACTATCCTGTTACTGAATGGTGAATGAGGACTATCCTATTACTGAATGGTGAATGAGGACTATCCTAATACTGAATGGTGAATAAGGACTATCCTATTACTGAATGGTGAATAAGGACTATCCTATTACTGAATGGTGAATGAGGACTATCCTAATACTGAATGGTGAATAAGGACTATCCTATTACTGAATGGTGAATGAGGACTATCCTATTACTGAATGGTGAATAAGGACTATCCTATTACTGAATGGTGAATAAGGACTATCCTATTACTGAATGGTGAATAAGGACTATCCTATTACTGAATGGTGAATAAGGACTATCCTATTACTGAATGGTGAATGAGGACTATACTATTACTGAATGGTGAATGAGGACTATCCTATTACTGAATGGTGAATGAGGACTATACTATTACTGAATGGTGAATGAGGACTATCCTATTACTGAATGGTGAATGAGGACTATACTATTACTGAATGGTGAATGAGGACTATCCTATTACTGAATGGTGAATAAGGACTATCCTATTACTGAATGGTGAATGAGGACTATCCTATTACTGAATGGTGAATGAGGACTATACTATTACTGAATGGTGAATGAGGACTATCCTATTACTGAATGGTGAATAAGGACTATCCTATTACTGAATGGTGAATAAGGACTATCCTATTACTGAATGGTGAATAAGGACTATCCTATTACTGAATGGTGAATAAGGACTATCCTATTACTGAATGGTGAATAAGGACTATCCTATTACTGAATGGTGAATGAGGACTATCCTATTACTGAATGGTGAATGAGGACTATCCTATTACTGAATGGTGAATGAGGACTATCCTATTACTGAATGGTGAATGGGGACTATCCTATTACTGAATGGTGAATGAGGACTATCCTATTACTGAATGGTGAATGAGGACTATCCTATTACTGAATGGTGAATGAGGACTATCCTATTACTGAATGGTGAATGAGGACTATCCTATTACTGAATAGTGAATGAGGACTATCCTATTACTGAATGGTGAATGAGGACTATCCTGTTACTGAATGGTGAATGAGGACTATCCTATTACTGAATGGTGAATGAGGACTATCCTAATACTGAATGGTGAATAAGGACTATCCTATTACTGAATGGTGAATAAGGACTATCCTATTACTGAATGGTGAATGAGGACTATCCTAATACTGAATGGTGAATAAGGACTATCCTATTACTGAATGGTGAATGAGGACTATCCTATTACTGAATGGTGAATAAGGACTATCCTATTACTGAATGGTGAATAAGGACTATCCTATTACTGAATGGTGAATAAGGACTATCCTATTACTGAATGGTGAATAAGGACTATCCTATTACTGAATGGTGAATGAGGACTATACTATTACTGAATGGTGAATGAGGACTATCCTATTACTGAATGGTGAATGAGGACTATACTATTACTGAATGGTGAATGAGGACTATCCTATTACTGAATGGTGAATGAGGACTATACTATTACTGAATGGTGAATGAGGACTATCCTATTACTGAATGGTGAATAAGGACTATCCTATTACTGAATGGTGAATGAGGACTATCCTATTACTGAATGGTGAATGAGGACTATACTATTACTGAATGGTGAATGAGGACTATCCTATTACTGAATGGTGAATAAGGACTATCCTATTACTGAATGGTGAATAAGGACTATCCTATTACTGAATGGTGAATAAGGACTATCCTATTACTGAATGGTGAATAAGGACTATCCTATTACTGAATGGTGAATGAGGACTATCCTATTACTGAATGGTGAATAAGGACTATCCTATTACTGAATGGTGAATGAGGACTATCCTATTACTGAATGGTGAATAAGGACTATCCTATTACTGAATGGTGAATGAGGACTATCCTATTACTGAATGGTGAATGAGGACTATCCTATTACTGAATGGTGAATAAGGACTATCCTATTACTGAATGGTGAATGAGGACTATCCTATTACTGAATGGTGAATGAGGACTATCCTAATACTGAATGGTGAATAAGGACTATCCTATTACTGAATGGTGAATAAGGACTATCCTATTACTGAATGGTGAATGAGGACTATCCTAATACTGAATGGTGAATAAGGACTATCCTATTACTGAATGGTGAATAAGGACTATCCTATTACTGAATGGTGAATAAGGACTATCCTATTACTGAATGGTGAATAAGGACTATCCTATTACTGAATGGTGAATGAGGACTATCCTAATACTGAATGGTGAATAAGGACTATCCTATTACTGAATGGTGAATAAGGACTATCCTATTACTGAATGGTGAATAAGGACTATCCTATTACTGAATGGTGAATAAGGACTATCCTATTACTGAATGGTGAATGAGGACTATACTATTACTGAATGGTGAATGAGGACTATCCTATTACTGAATGGTGAATGAGGACTATACTATTACTGAATGGTGAATGAGGACTATCCTATTACTGCATGGTGAATGAGGACTATACTATTACTGAATGGTGAATGAGGACTATCCTATTACTGAATGGTGAATAAGGACTATCCTATTACTGAATGGTGAATGAGGACTATCCTATTACTGAATGGTGAATGAGGACTATCCTAATACTGAATGGTGAATAAGGACTATCCTATTACTGAATGGTGAATAAGGACTATCCTATTACTGAATGGTGAATGAGGACTATACTATTACTGAATGGTGAATGAGGACTATCCTATTACTGAATGGTGAATGAGGACTATACTATTACTGAATGGTGAATGAGGACTATACTATTACTGAATGGTGAATGAGGACTATCCTATTACGGAATGGTGAATAAGGACTATCCTATTACTGAATGGTGAATAAGGACTATCCTATTACTGAATGGTGAATAAGGACTATCCTATTACTGAATGGTGAATGAGGACTATCCTATTACTGAATGGTGAATAAGGACTATCCTATTACTGAATGGTGAATGAGGACTATCCTATTACTGAATGGTGAATAAGGACTATCCTATTACTGAATGGTGAATAAGGACTATCCTATTACTGAATGGTGAATAAGGACTATCCTATTACTGAATGGTGAATAAGGACTATCCCAATATATATGGTATTCAGTGTCGACAATTTGATGAATAAGAAGCGTGTGCAATACATGGATGTTGCATTAATGATGAATTAGACACAAGTGCAACACATGGGTGTTGCACTTGTGTCTTCATCATGAATGATAACTTCATGTCAACTAATATTATGGAAATGAATGTCCTCTTGGAAGATATTATTATTGAATTAATAATAATAATAATAATAACAATAATAATAATAATAATAATAATAATAACAATAATAATAATAATAATAATAATAATAATAATAATAATAATAATAATAATAATAATAATAATAATAATAATAATTAATAATAATATGTTTAGAGACAAGCAGCCAGTTAACCCATCATTCTTTTAAGAGAAAAAGAGAAGAGGTGGTACAATAGCCACCTGTGAGGTGGTACAATAGCCACCTGTGAGGTGGTACAATAGCCACCTGTGAGGTGGTACAATAGCCACCTGTGAGGTGGTACAATAGCCACCTGTGAGGTGGTACAATAGTCACCTGTGAGGTGGTACAATAGCCACCTGTGAGGTGGTACAATAGTCACCTGTGAGGTGGTACAATAGTTACCTGTGAGGTGGCACAATAACCACCTGTGAGGTGGTACAATAACCACCTGTGAGGTAGTACAATAGCCACCTGTGAGGTGGTACAATAGCCACCTGTGAGGTGGTACAATAGCCACCTGTGAGGTGGTACAATAACCACCTGTGAAGTGGTACAATAACCACCTGTGAAGTGGTACAATAACCACCTGTGAAGTGGTACAATAACCACCTGTGAGGTGGTACAATAGCCACCTGTGAGGTGGTACAATAGTCACCTGTGAGGTGGTACAATAGCCACCTGTGAGGTGGTACAATAGCCACCTGTGAGGTGGTACAATGGCTACCCGTGAGGTGGTACAATAACCACCTGTGAGATGGTACAATAGTCACCTGTGAGGTGGTACAATAGTCACCTGTGAGGTGGTACAATTACCACCTGTGAGGTGGTACAATAGTCACCTGTGAGGTGGTACAATAACCACCTGTGAGGTGGTACAATAGCCACCTGTGAGGTGGTACAATAGTCACCTGTGAGATAGTACAATAGCCACCTGTGAGGTGGTACAATAGCCACCTGTGTGGTGGTACAATAGCCACCTGTGAAGTGGTACAATAACCACCTGTGAGGTGTTACAATAGCCACCTGTGAGGTGGTACAATAGCTACCTGTGAGGTGGCACAATAGTCACCTGTGAGGTGGTACAATAGCAACCTGTGAGGTGTTACAATAGCCACCTGTGAGGTGATACAATAGCCACCTGTGAGGTGGCACAATAGCCACCTGTGAGGTGGTACAATAGCCACCTGTGAGGTGGGACAATAGCCACCTGTGAGGTGGTACAATAGCCACCTGTGAGGTGAGGTGTGAAAAGAAGATATCAAGAAATATTTCTTCACAGACAAGTAAAAGCAGGTTGCTTATGCAACTTAGAGTTGCGGTAGTCAGTCAGAGGTTCCTTATGTTGTTACTGTATTCACGAGGAAGCGTTAAAATCGTTTGGGTAGTACAGCTGTTGGGGGGTGGGAAGCTGGTAAGGTTTGATCGGAGGTAAGGGACGGTAGCTCCGGTTCATTGACTCAAGAAGTGTCGGGGTAGATTAAGACGGGAGACCACAAGCTTAGTTTTACAATCGTAGGAGCACACAAACCAGGAGCTGTGACCCGACCCCTACAACAAGAAGTAGGTGAGTACACACACACACACACACACACACACACACACACACACACACACACACACACACACACACACACACACACACACAGGTAATGGATGCCATCCACACAACACAAGGGATAGGGTAAGATATTTCTGACGGAACTCCATACATCAAGAACAATGGAACCTGACGAGTGTGTCACCATACAGACGTACACTCTCTCTCAAGTGACGTACTGTAGCTGAGAGTTACAGTACGTCGGTTGACACGGGACACTTGGCGCAGATCTGCAAGTCTAACGAATGTAGCTCCTACAAGAGAGGAGATAGATAGGAATTGTGAACAAGGGACAAGTTTCTCTGTCATGCACACCAGGCAAGGTAATAAAGAATATTATCACAAGAACAGTAACAGAAGAATAATAGAAGAGTAATTGAGGAGAGATAGCTCCTTTGTATAAAATTGTGGTTCAGATGGGTTTAGACACAGCAAATGTTGTACCAGTCTGTTGGAGTCCCATGAGAGGAGAGAGAGGATGGGGTGGATTACATTTTCTTGGATCTCAAGAAGGCACTGGTCCTGCTCCAAACATGAGACTAGGATGGAAACTTGAGATGGAGGCAAGAATAACAGGGAATGTACCCCATAGGATCAAAGAGTTTTATGACTCTCTGATCGCGGGCTCTAACCCGGCCCGTGGTATAGTTTCATCAAAGATCATCTTAGGAGGAGGCAAAGAGTCACTGCCAGAAAAGGGACGTCAGAATAGAGAGGATTAACAGGAGGTGTGCCGCAACGAGGGGTATTAGGGCCAGCACCGTTTGTGGTTTCTATGACATTCCAGATGGGATTGAAATAGATTTATCTGAGTTTGGTGATGGTGTAAAACTAACGAGGAGAAAGGCTACCTACCTGGAGGGTGTTTCGGGGGTCAACGCCCCCTGGTCCGGTCCTTGGCCAGGCCTCCTGGTGGATAGATATGAACAGATATGGACTAACTGAAAGAGTGATCAGATAAGTGGTCACTTGAGTTCAACCCCAACAAATACAAGGCAATTAGCCTTGTTCATGAACTAAAAAGAATGAATTATGAGGAGAAGCTAATGGAAAGGAATCTAAGAACTTTAGAGAACAAAAGAATTAAGAGAATCATGATAATGATAGAATAGAGAAGAACAGACCGTTCGAGAGGCGGGAAACAGGTACGTTGGGGCACAGCTGGAAGTAAAAAAAAAAACACAGACGAGGGACAGGGATGTCAGGAGGTATATCTATAGTCTTAAACTAGTGGGGAATTGGAATGATCTCGACGATGAAATAGTGGAGACAGACTCCGTACATAGTTTTAAGATTAGTTACGGTAGAGTCCATAAGGCTAGAAGGGAGTGGCAAGTTGATTGGCTGGACCAGGAGCTGGGACTCGACACTCCTATGAACACAGCTGTTGCGACAGAGTGATGGTTTGTGGACATTCAAAGTTGAGTGTGTATGTGTGTGTGTGTGTGTGTGTGTGTGTGTGTGTGTGTGTGTGTGTGTGTGTGTGTGTGTGTGTGTGTGTGTGTGTGTGTGTGTGTGTGTGTGTGTTTGTGTATGATTGCCTTTAGTTCTGCGTCTGCTAAGATTCAGTACAAGTAATGTAACCAGGGTTGCATGATTCGGTTGCACCTTGCATGACGGAACGCACTCAACCCACTCTGTTTTTTTGAGAAACGCACTCAGTTTTATACAGCACCTTGAGTGAACGCACTCACCATTTTATATACCCACAATAGAACACACTCTTACCCCCTTCACACTTCCAACCAGAACACACTTCTACCCCCACATCTCCTAACAGAACACATTCCTACCCCCACATCTCCCACCAGAACACACTCCTCCCCCACATCTCCCACCAGAACACACTCCTACCATCACATTTCCCACCAGAACACACTCCTACCCCCACATCTCCCACCATAACACTCTCCTACCCCCACATCTCCCACCAGAACACACTCCTATCCCCATATCTCCCACCAGAACACACTCCCACCCACACCTCCTACCAGAACACACTTCCACCCACACCTCCCACCCCCACACACTCCCACCCCCACACCTTCCACCAAAACACACTTCTATCCCCAAGCCTCCCACCAGAACACACTCCTAATCCCATCCACAGGAACACACTCCCACATACACCTCCCAACAGAACACACTCCCACCCCCACACCTCCCACCAGAACACACTCCCACCCCCACTGACCAACCACTTCCCCCAGAAAGAGATGTCAAAACAGCCAATCCGAATCGTCAAGGTTACAAATAGTGATTTTAATTTTTTTATCCTATTTTCTACCCCAGGATTCGAATCCTATTGTCCAGTCCTGCGTTCGAAACCTGAGCTCTTGCAGTAGAGATGACTGAACAAGTCACCTAACTCCTGCCGTATATATCTATCTATCCAGAAATAAATAGGTGCCAAGGGTAGACGAATAAGACACGTGAGTAAAACGTCTGTATCTTTATTGTAGAAATGAGATTTTCTTAAACTGGAGAAAGTGAAAGAGGTAAAGAGGAAGTCAGTTTGAGGTGATCAGTCCCTCAGCTTTGGCAGGTCAGTGTAAAATAAGGGTCACTAAGGATGCACGCGACCTTTGCACCACCAGTCAAGAATACAGTAATCCCTAAAACTGTGACTTTGTAAATGGTCCAAGTCGGACCGAAACGTCGTCATAAGCTCCTTTCTCCTATGTGCGGTTATTTGTGTATCGTTCCAGTGCCTTTTTATATTATTAATATAAACTCGTTGTGAATACACAGAGAGAAATACACCTTTTTGTGGTACATATATCTTATTTAAAGCAGAAGCACCAAGATGGTGCATCTAGTATCTCCCAGACCCATGTTTACCTATCATACCCATGCTAGCATCCAGTATCTCCCAGACCCATGTTTACCTATCATACCCACGCTAGCATCTAGTATCTCCCAGACCCATGTTTACCTATCATACCCACGCTAGCATCTAGTATCTCCCAGACCCATGTTTACCTATCATACCCACGCTAGCATCCAGTATCTCCCAGACCCATGTTTACCTATCATACCCACGCTAGCATCTAGTATCTCCCAGACCCATGTTTACCTATCATACCCACGCTAGCATCTAGTATCTCCCAGACCCATGTTTACCTATCATACCCACGCTAGCGTCCAGTATCTCCCAGACCCATGTTTACCTATCATACCCACGCTAGCATCTAGTATCTCCCAGACCCATGTTTACCTATCATACCCACGCTAGCATCTAGCATCTCCCAGACCCATGTTTACCTATCATACCCACGCTAGCATCCAGTATCTCCCAGACCCATATTTACCTATCATACCCACGCTAGCATCCAGTATCTCCCAGACACTTGTTTACCTATCATACACACGCTAGCATCCAGTATCTCCCAGACCCATGTTTACCTATCATACCCACGCTAGCATCTAGTATCTCCCAGACCCATGTTTACCTATCATACCCACGCTACCATCTAGTATCTCCCAGACCCATGTTTACCTATCATACCCACGCTAGCATCCAGTATCTCCCAGACCCATGTTTACCTATCATACCCACGCTAGCATCTAGTATCTCCCAGACCCATGTTTACCTATCATACCCACGCTAGCATCCAGTATCTCCCAGACCCATATTTACCTATCATACCCACGCTAGCATCCAGTATCTCCCAGACACTTGTTTACCTATCATACCCACGCTAGCATCCAGTATCTCCCAGACCCATGTTTACCTATCATACCCACGCTAGCATCCAGTATCTCCCAGACCCTTGTTTACCTATCATACCCACGCTAGCATCCAATATCTCCCAGACACTTGTTTACCTATCATACCCACGCTAGCATCCAGTATCTCCCAGACCCATATTTACCTATCATACCCACGCTAGCATCCAGTATCTCGCAGACCCATGTTTACCTATCATACCCACGCTAGCATCCAGTATCTCGCAGACCCATGTTTACCTATCATACCCACGCTAGCATCTAGTATCTCCCAGACCCATGTTTACCTATCATACCCACGCTAGCATCTAGTATCTCCCAGACCCATATTTACCTATCATACCCACTCTAGCATCCAGTATCTCCCAGCCCCATATTTACCTATCATTCCCACTCTAGCATCCAGTATCTCGCAGACCCATGTTTACCTATCATACCCACGCTAGCATCCAGTATCTCGCAGACCCATGTTTACCTATCATACCCACGCTAGCATCCAGTATCTCCCAGACCCATATTTACCTATCATACCCACTATAGCATCCAGTATCTCGCAGACCCATGTTTACCTATCATACCCACGCTAGCATCCAGTATCTCCCAGACCCATGTTTACCTATCATACACACGCTAGCATCCAGTATCTCCCAGACCCATGTTTACCTGTCATACCCACTCTAGCATCCAGTATCTCCCAGACCCATGTTTTCCTATCATACACACGCTAGCATCCAGTATCTCCCAGACCCATGTTTACCTATCATACCCACGCTAGCATCCAGTATCTCCCAGACCCATGTTTACCTATCATACCCACGCTATCATCCAGTATCTCTCAGACCCATGTTTACCTATCATACCCACGCTAGCATCCAGTATCTCGCAGACCCATGTTTACCTATCATACCCACGCTAGCATCCAGTATCTCCCAGACCCATGTTTACCTATCATACCCACTCTAGCATCCAGTATCTCCCAGACCCATGTTTACCTATCATACCCACTCTAGCATCCAGTATCTCCCAGACCCATGTTTACCTATCATACCCACGCTAGCATCTAGTATCTCCCAGACCCATGTTTACCTATCATACCCACGCTAGCATCCAGTATCTCCCAGCCCCATATTTACCTATCATACCCACTCTAGCATCCAGTATCTCGCAGACCCATGTTTACCTATCATACCCACGCTAGCATCCAGTATCTCCCAGACCCATGTTTACCTATCATACACACGCTAGCATCCAGTATCTCCCAGACCCATGTTTACCTATCATACCCACTCTAGCATCCAGTATCTCGCAGACTCATGTTTACCTATCATACCCACGCTATCATCCAGTATCTCCCAGACCCATGTTTACCTATCATACCCACGCTAGCATCCAGTATCTCCCAGACCCATGTTTACCTATCATACCCACGCTAGCATCCAGTATCTCTCAGACCCATGTTTACCTATCATACCCACTCTAGCATCCAGTACCTCCCAGACCCATGTTTACCTATCATACCCACGCTAGCATCCAGTATCTCCCAGACCCATGTTTACCTATCATACCCAAGCTAGCATCTAGTATCTCTAGTTCAAGGGCATCTAATATATTCATAGACAGGCGAGATTTGGGAAAGTTCAGACTGAACTAAGACTGTCAGTCACGGCGACTTAGTAATACGACTGATGGAAACTGTTTAACTACGACACGCTTAGCTGAGGATAAAGATCACTCTCTCTCTCTCTCTCTCTCTCTCTCTCTCTCTCTCTCTCTCTCTCTCTCTCTCTCTCTCTCTCTCTCTCTCTCTCATGTGTACACGAGCGTGTCTGTGTATGCGTGTGTGTACGTGCGTGTATATTGTGTGTATGCATGGGTGTATATATATACATTTTTCATTAATAATAATGAATTGATTTACGGGAGAGAGAAATCTCAAGGATACTGAGTTTATTATACCAGAAGGTAGACCTTGATGGTCGGTGGAGGGTGGGAGCGGTCGGGAATGTTGGTTGGGAATAGTCGGGAGTGGTCGGGAATGGTTGGTCGGGAATAGTCTGGAGTGGTTGGGAGTGGTCGAGAGTGATCAGGAGTAGTCGTAAAATGCCAGACCTGGCTTCATACATGAAACCAGGGCTGGCACTGAATGAGGTCAGATCAGGTACCGTACGAGGCCATGTTAGGCACTGTATGAAGCCAGGTCAGGCACTGCATGAGGCCAGATCAGGGACATATGAGATCAGGCGCCGTACGAGGCCATTTCAAACGCCGTACGAGGTCAGGTCAGGAACTGTACGACACCATGTCAGGCACTGTGGTCGTTTGGGACGACCATCGTGGTTGAGGGATTGTTTAACCAAGAATTTACACACACATACTTGGGCTGGTTGACTACCTTCACACACACACACACACACACACACACACACACACACACACGTGTAAATTATAATATCCTCTGTAAATGGTAAAAAATATAAAGAATCTTATTTACAAATGACCTCAAATTTACAGGTAGCTGAGAACCAAATACAGACACGTTTGGAATGCTAACAGCCTGATTACTCAGAAAGGGGCAGTTAGTGGTCGGAGGATCGAGCCTGCATAACTCCTTGCCTTGTGTGACTCACCCGGGTTTATTGCTCCCTGTTTTATGTTGTTCCAGAACCGACAGAGATGTTGTCTAATGCTGTCTTCAGTTTGTTCAACACAAATAATGCGAGTCATATGTTTCTCTTTCTTTTCTCCCTCTCTCTCTCTCTCTCACTCTCTCTCTCTCTCTCTCTCTCTCTCTCTCTCTCTCTCTCTCTCTCTCTCTCTCTCTCTCTCTCTCTCTCTCTCTCTCTCTCTCTCTCTCTCTCTCTCTCTCTCTCTCTCTCTCGGCAACACAGCATCATCACAACACACCAACATCAACACAGCACAATACCTATGGTGTAGCTTACTGGTACTTGGGTCGTGAGGTCGTTCACCTGAGCTGAAACCATATGGTCGTCTTGCTGTGAGTCCATGAGTCAGGTCGTCAAGCTTATATTAGGTTCGTTGATTGCAGCTCCTCGGGTCGTTCAACTGAAGTTGTTTCAACCCAAGATTATCAAGAACATATATACTCTGAGAGGTGCATCTTTCTGAGTGCATATACACTGAGAGGTGTATGTTTCTCAGTGTATATACGAGACTACACCACGCTGCCATCCCCCAACATCATCATAAAAAGTCAGGTGTTGTTGTGGGGTGGCAGTGAGGTGTAGTCTCGTCCTTATATACCTTCCTGTTAACCTTTTATTTTTAAAGTTCCTTGATAATGTGAGAAGTCACGAAAGCGCTTGGAATTTCACTGTTTTTTCACAATGGTTGTTCTGTGTGTATCTGTCAGTGTATATACACTCAGAATTTCCTTTAATTCCTGTTGATATGACTTAAAGTATTGTTAACGGTGGTATAGATGTGAAAAGCAGCCGTAATGACCCTCGTGTAGTAGACAGCCTTTAAACCCACAGATTTTGTGGAAACAAAATCTGTTTAGCGTGTAGCATTGTTAGAATGAGTTGTAAATAAGAGAAGTAGAATGTAGACTCAGGGAAAACTAACTCATTCTTCTCTACTCACTGTTACTGATTTACTCATTCTCTCTGTCTTTACGTGTTGATCTCTATCTCTTTCTTCACTCTATCACTCTTTCCTTCCGTTCTCTGTATTCCTTACGTCGTCTAATAACTCCTCTCCAAAATGGAGTAAGTAACAGTGAGTAACAATGAGTTGAGGTGAGTAAAATTAAGTTTACATTATTATTGTCTAGGATTTTCGCCCCAACGATATTAAACTAATTTCCAGATTAGCTTTACCAATTACAAGCCAACAATAATCTGAGGTAATAACTGCTGATAATATCTGCTTAAGAGGGTAATAACTGCGGGTAATAACTTCTTGAGAATTGATGTAACATCGTGAAGATGGTGGGAAATTATAGCCGGAAGTCGTGAACCGGAAGTGACCACTTATCGGCGTTTAACTGAGGGAATGTGAAGTGTGTTGTGCCGGCCGTCTGGTGCCTGCTGGGGGGTCGAGGCGCAGCCACTGGTCCAGCCTCTTACACCGGACCGGTAGTGTTGATTCTTGACGATTTTTCTCTGTTATACTGAATTATGAAACTGTCAGATTTACTCATAAAACTGTCAGATTTACTCACAAAACTGTCAGATTTACTCACAAAACTGTCAGATTTACTCACAAAACTGTCAGATTTACTCACAAAACCGTCAGATTTACTCACAAAACTGCCAGATTTACTCACAAAACCGTCAGATTTACTCACAAAACTGTCAGATTTACTCACAAAATTGTCAGATTTACTCACAAAACTATCAGATTTACTCATAGAACTGTTAGATTTATTCATAAAACTGTCAGATTTACTCACAAAATTGTCAGATTTACTCACAAAACTGTCAGATTTACTCACAAAACTGTCAGATTTACTCACAAAACTGTCAGATTTACTCATGGAACTGTTAGATTTATTCATAAAACTGTCAGATTTACTCACAAAACTGTCAGATTTACTCACAAAACTGTCAGATTTACTCACAAAATTGTCAGATTTACTCACAAAACTGCCAGATTTACTCACAAAACCGTCAGATTTACTCACAAAACTGTCAGATTTACTCACAAAATTGTCAGATTTACTCACAAAACTGTCAGATTTACTCATAGAACTGTTAGATTTATTCATAAAACTGTCAGATTTACTCACAAAACTGTCAGATTTACTCACAAAACTGTCAGATTTACTCACAAAACTGTCAGATTTACTCACAAAACTGTCAGATTTACTCACAAAACTGTCAGATTTACTCACATAACTGTCATATTTTATTCAAATGTGAGTCTATCCACGGTCTTCCAAAACTGGATTTGAAAAAAAAACTGATTTTGTTTTACTTTCACTTATATCTCTTTCGTTTTTGTACTTACCATGATAAACAATCTGTCGAAAGTTGGTGATTAAGAGACTTGTGGAACATCTGCGTAGCAGACTTCCTCAGGTAGGAGAATTAAAGATCTCCACGTGTTGTACATGTGTTTTATTCATCGACCTTTTAATGTTGTTGAGTATCTCGTATGTCGTGATCGTGGTTCACCTATAGTTCTTCACCATGTCAAATAATTTTTGGTTAAGTTGCTACGGTTGAACCTCACAGTGTATTACTCTCAGCTACGGATGTGTCCTTGCAAATCTTTGTACTTTCTCAGGCTTTTGCTCGTGGTTGATCAGGCATGTGCTCCAGGCTGGTGCTACACACTCAGGTATATGCTCCAGGCTGGTGCTACACACTCAGGTATATGCTCCAGGCTGGTGCTACACACTCAGGTATACGCTTCAGGCTGGTGCTACACACTCAGGTATATGCTCCAGGCTGGTGCTACACACTCAGGTATACGCTTCAGGCTGGTGCTACACACTCAGGTATATGCTCCAGGCTGGTGCTACACACTCAGGTATATGCTCCAGGCTGGTGCTACACACTCAGGTATATGCTTCAGGCTGGTGCTACACACTCAGGTATATGCTCCAGGCTGGTGCTACACACTCAGGTATATGCTCCAGGCTGGTGCTACACACTCAGGTATATGCTCCAGGCTGGTGCTACACACTCAGGTATATGCTTTAGGCTGGTGCTACACACTCAGGCATATGCTCCAGTCTGGTGTTACACACTCAGGTATATGTTCCAGGCTGGTGCTACACACTCAGGTATATGCTCCAGGCTGGTGCTACACACTCAGGTATATGCTCCAGGCTGGTGCTACACACTCAGGTATATGCTTCAGGCTGGTGCTACACACTCAGGTATATGCTCCAGGCTGGTGCTAAACACTCAGGTATATGCTCTAGGCTGGTGCTACACACTCAGATATATGCTCCAGGCCGGTGCTACACACTCAGGTATATGCTCCAGGGTGGCGCTACACACTCAGGTATATGCTCCAGGCTGGTGCTACACACTCAGGTATATGCTCCAGGCTGGTGCTACACACTCAGGTATATGCTCCAGGCTGGTGCTACACACTCAGGTATATGCTCCAGGCTGGTGCTACACACTCAGGTATATGCTTCAGGCTGGTGCTACACACTCAGGTATATGCTCCAGGCTGGTGCTACACACTCAGGTATATGCTCCAGGCTGGTGCTACACACTCAGGTATATGCTCCAGGCTGGTGCTACACACTCAGGTATATGCTCCAGGCTGGTGCTACACACTCAGGTATATGCTTCAGGCTGGTGTTACACACTCAGGTATATGCTCCAGGCTGGTGCTACACACTCAGGTATATGCTTCAGGCTGGTGCTACACACTCGGGTATATGCTCCAGGCTGGTGCTACACACTCAGGTATATGCTTCAGGCTGGTGCTACACACTCAGGTATATGCTCCAGGCTGGTGCTACACACTCAGGTATATGCTCCAGGCTGGTGCTACACACTCAGGTATATGCTCCAGGCTGGTGCTACACACTCATGTATATGCTCCAGGCTGGTGCTACACACTCAGGTATATGCTCCAGGCTGGTGCTACACACTCATGTATATGCTCCAGGCTGGTGGTACACACTCAGGTATATGCTCCAGGCTGGTGCTACACACTCAGGTATATGCTCCAGGCTGGTGGTACACACTCATGTATATGCTCCAGGCTGGTGCTACACACTCAGGTATATGCTCCAGGCTGGTGCTACACACTCAGGTATATGCTCCAGGCTGGTGCTACACACTCAGGTATATGCTCCAGGCTGGTGCTACACACTCAGGTATATGCTCCAGGCTGGTGCTACACACTCAGGTATGTGCTCCAGGCTGGTGCTACACACTCAGGTATATGCTCCAGGCTGGTGCTACACACTCATGTATATGCTCCAGGCTGTTGCTACACACTCAGGTATATGCTCCAGGCTGGTGCTACACACTCAGGTATATGCTCCAGGCTGGTGCTACACACTCAGGTATATGCTCCAGGCTGGTGCTACACACTCAGGTATATGCTCCAGGCTGGTGCTACACACTCAGGTATATGCTCCAGGCTGGTGCTACACACTCAGGTATATGCTCCAGGCTGGTGCTACACACTCAGGTATATGCTCCAGGCTGGTGCTACACACTCAGGTATATGCTCCAGGCTGGTGCTACACACTCATGTATATGCTCCAGGCTGTTGCTACACACTCAGGTATATGCTCCAGGCTGGTGCTACACACTCAGGTATATGCTCCAGGCTGGTGCTACACACTCAGGTATATGCTCCAGGCTGGTGCTACACACTCAGGTATATGCTCCAGGCTGGTGCTACACACTCAGGTATATGCTCCAGGCTGGTGCTACACACTCAGGTATATGCTCCAGGCTGGTGCTACACACTCAGGTATATGCTCCAGGCTGGTGCTACACACTCAGATGATTGGCCTAACACATACTCTCTTAACAATCACTGTGATGTAGTGAAGGCAGTGTCAGCTGTACTAGTAACGCGTGAAATGCTCTCACACAAACCAATCACATTCTTCTACATTAAACTAGATTGGGTTAGGTTAGATTATCTTAGGGTAGCGTTGGTTGAGGTTAGAAATAGATTAGATTAGATACGATTACAGTCAGTGTACGATATTTTAGATTAATTTAGATTAGGTTAGGATGGGCTGAGTTGAATTAAGTGAGGATGAATTGTGTTGGGTCAGAATAGGCTTAATACGCACACATAAAAAATGTATATTTAGTCACAAATCAACAAATTTATGTAAACGGCTACGACACGTCTGGCAAGGCGGTGACTCAGGGATTACATGTAACGTGCGAATGTAGACGCCTTTCACTGGTAGTGTGGGGAGAGAGGTTTAATTGTCTTATGTCAGGTGAGGCTCATTGATCACTGTCTGTCCTTTTGTCTCTGTCTGTGTGAGGATGTTCCTGTCTCTCCTGTCTGTTTCAGTCTGTTTGTATGTTTGTTACTCTCAATAGTTGTAGTTAGCAGTCTATCTGTCTATTCGTCTCTCTCTCTCTCTCTCTCTCTCTCTCTCTCTCTCTCTCTCTCTCTCTCTCTCTCTCTCTCTCTCTCTCTCTCTCTCTCTCTCTCTCTCTCTCTCTCCAGTAGATTAACCTTTAAAATAAACCAAAATACAAAAAACATACACTGAGACATACATACAGTTATACACTCAGACAAGTATACAAACAAGACATACAGACATACAGACATACATCCAGAGAGTGATACACTGAGCCACGGATCACTAGATAATACATAATTATTTACACACAAACTTAAGACCATTGAAACCACACCATGTCTCCACTAACACCAGAATATTATTATAGTTGGTGGTGAAATCGTAAAGAAAACAATTGCACTGAGATTTATTGACGTTGAGATGTATTGTGTTATATATTTCACCCTTGTTTGAGTTATTGTGCTCGTGTGTGTGTGTGTGTGTGTGTGTGTGTGTGTGTGTGTGTGTGTGTGTGTGTGTGTGTGTGTGTGTGTGTGTGTGTGTGTCACCTTTTTAGGTGTGCGGGAGGGGTTGAATTCCAGCTCCTGGAGTGGTGGTGGTCTTGGTCCCTGGCTTCTCGCGGTGCTGCTAGTATAATAATTGTTTGGTTTGAATGAAAAAATACCGATATTAGGCAACGTTTCGCTCTAGCTTGAGCGAAACGTTATCTAATAAAGTCTCGCTGTGCTAAAGTGGAGCTTTTATTACCCTCTTCTTGCAATACTTGGCTCGCTATCTTGTTCCACTTGTTCGTTCTCCTTACACTGAAAGACTTTTTATGACGCTACCATGGCTAGTTGCAATTATTTAACTTTTAGTTTCAGGTTGTTGTGGTATACAGGGGCACGTGACAGCTTACACCGTATCGAACCCTTCCAGCTGCGTCGTCTCGCTCTTGTTGTTGTGGTATACAGGGGCACGTAACAGCTTACGCCGCATCGAGCCCTTCCAGCTGCCTCCCTTCGTTCTCATCCCTCTCATGGTCTGTCTTTACAGGCTTGTCCTAAGAAGAAATTCGTGATGATACTTTTCCTTTAATTAATATAACTGCTTGTACATACGTGTCTTCCTATTGGTATCATTATACCCTGTAGAGTCAATTGTCTATACCCTCGGGTATGATGTCGTGGCTTTATCTCTCTAAGGTCTTTTTTAAGTGATGACTGATGAAGCTCTATTGTAGTCATCTTTATTTTATCAACTGCGAATATTAGAAAGGTCTCTGGTACGTTATTTAAACGCACACACACACACACACACACACACACACACACACACACACACACACACACACACACACACACACAGAACAGAGGACTTGTAAAGACCTCAGCATAAGATTTCAAAATAGCATCACAACTGAGCAGGAACCACAGTGAGAGAAACAGTCCCTTTGAAAATAAGGAAGACACCCACTTACGAAACATGTAAACACATCCAGCAGAGACACACACACATATATCAGAGACAAGGCAACCAGGCACCCAACCCATAACCTTGAGAAATGAAAGAGAAAAGGCAAAAAAAAACTTAAGAAAGCCACGTCTGTAAGAACAAAGAGCAAGTCACTGGACACGAAGAATGCTAATGACACCCCAGAGACAGCCAATATGCTGCCAATATTCAAAGGAGATATATAAAAGATATTAAGTGGCCAAGTAGAGACAAGTATCCCTGACATAAATACCATCTAAGGTGCTCAACAAAATATTTAGAGAGATTTAAAGAAATACTTATAGGGAAGAATTTTATTTAAGCAAATGTGTTACGGTAACTGGCAATTTTTATTAGATACAAATTTTGATTTTTTTTTCCTCTAGAGGTTGACAATTTTAGGCAGAATAAAGAAGGTTGAGTTGGTTAATATTATAATAAAAATAAAAATTATTATTATTATTATTATTATTATTATTATTATTATTATTATTATTATTATTATTATTATTATTATTATTATTATTATTATTATTATTATTATCATTATTATAATCAGTAGTAGTAGTATTAGTATAATTATAATAATAATAATAATTGTTATTATTATTATTATTACGGTTTTCTAGATGAATGGTTCAGAGAACCGACATGTTGATAAATTAGACACATGTGCAACTCTTGGGTATCTTTATTGAGGAAACGTTTCGCCACACAGTGTCTTCATCAGTCCATACAAAGGAGAAACTTATTATTACTTTTGTTTAACAAGATAAATATTCATGTTAATTAATACACCTTTAATTAAAGCGGAAATAATGAAGCAGTAAGAGAGAAGTAGATCATGTCAATGGACGGATACATTCAGATGTAGAACTCTGGAATCTTGCGCTAGCGTCAGATGATGGGCGTCGGAACATTGCGTCGTCGGCGGCGTCTGGTGACGAGCGTACCTGCGTCTGAATGCGGCCGACTGGAGCTCAGTTTTCACACGGTAATGATGGTGGGTAATGGAATGCATTTTATGATGTGTCATTTCTCTCTCTCTCTCTCTCTCTCTCTCTCTCTCTCTCTCTCTCTCTCTCTCTCTCTTTCTCTCATCCTATATGGGCCGTAGGATCTATACAGGATGAGGGGTTCTCACCTGTATCCTTCACCCTGGTTACTCCTGGCTTCCTGGTTCCTGTATCCAGGTGACACATAAATCCTCTCACAGTTTATATATATATATATATATATATATATATATATATATATATATATATATATATATATATATATATATATATATATATATATATATATATATATATATATATATATATATATTCTTTAATGTATCACCCAGTTCATCATTTTTTTATAATATTTTGATTTTATCGGCATATTTCAGATATCCGTATACGTACATCATTTTTTTGATGGCCACTCTGGTGTTGCGAAGTTCTTAGTTCATTATTTAATTAATTGCAAAATCATTCAGACATACTTATTAAGAGAGCTTAAAATACCTGTCATGTAGTGATTAGACACTCACACAGCTATGACTCGACCCCTGCAATCACAGTTAGGTGAGTACACACACACACACACACACACACACACACACACACACACACACACACACACACACACACACACACACACACACACACACACACACACACACACATACACACACACACAAATACACACACACACTCTCTCTCAAACATTTCTCTTTCTCAGTATTTTTGAAACTAGAAGCTGTTACAAATACCAGCTCAGTTGTTATCGTACTCAGCTCAGTTGTTATCGTACTCAGCTCACTTCGAAATCGTTGTCATGGCAATATCACTATTATAATTCCGAATTTCTTCTGTGTTAAGTTGCATCTACACAGGATATTGGGTGAAGCTAGAACCTGCTGTCTTTATATTGTGAAAGTACTGTCTGAATGTTCATTCATAGTGTGATGTCTTTAAGTGTGAGATAACTGGTGACTGCCCGTCTTGGGGTATAATACCTGCCTTCAGGGCGCTGAGTACATATGTCATTAATCTTTTCGGTGAATTTCCCACACTAAAAGACGGTCGAGCCTTCAAAACTCCTTGCGCTGACTAGCCTCAAGAACCATTGTATTGGAGGGGCTTCTAAACTGTCGTGTGTGTGTATGTATATATATATATATATATATATATATATATATATATATATATATATATATATATATATATATATATATATATATATATATATATATGTATATATACACACACACTTCCATTGGTCCCTCCATCTAACTGGTGACATACTGCACAATCGCTAATACACAAGTCATATCACAAGTCATACCACGAGATATAGACTGAATGCTCAAGGTAATTGCCATGACCTGAGCAACACTGTCAACATGCTGCTCTGCAACATAGCCAACATGCTGGTCCGCAACATAACTCACATGAGGTACTACCAACTCCAAGGGCAATGAACACACATGAGAACATCATGACTCTTTACTGACGACAGTGTGTGTGTGTGTGTGTGTGTGTGTGTGTGTGTGTGTGTGTGTGTGTGTGTGTGTGTGTGTGTGTGTGTGTGTGTGTGTGTGTGTGTGTGTGTGTGTGTGTGCGTGTGTGTGTGTGTTTAACCAGGGTGACTGATTACTGATACAAGCTATAAACTTAAATAAACTAGAATCAAGAGTGTTTGTCGCGAGGCAGGAGAACTAGTGGTTAACACTATTTAAATCACGGAAGATGACCTCCTTATCGGAATTCCGAGACCAAAATTTCACTGCCTATGCGACTCAACAAACATGGAAGGGTTCAACCAGTGGCTGAGAAGTGGGGTCCAAGAGCTGGAGCTCGACCAACACAGGTGAACCCACAGGTATCAGTTCCTTCTTGCCTTCTTTCCCCCCTCTTTCCCTAACTCACCTTCCCCTCTCTCTTCACATCTTTCATCCCCCCCTCCTTCAGTGCACACATAGATGTTCACATACACGCAAGAATGCGCAGACACACACACACACACACACACACACACACGGATACGCACACACACACACACTTCCACGGTGCCACACACACACAGTGATTCGACCTTCCCAATACAAGCCTCGTCACACCCACCTATATATACCAGCCAGATTGCAGTTTATCCTCAGTTTCTTGCTTGCTACCGTTGAAAGAACTCCCCTTTTAAGGTAAATATTATATATATATATATATATATATATATATATATATATATATATATATATATATATATATATAAATATATATATAATAAAAATAGGTGAAGGAAAAACGATAAATTTTCAAGAAAAATTCCATTGACTGCTTTAAATTAGCATAGGCCTAAGCCTTTTTCTCGAATACTAATTTTGTATAAATTGAGTTCATGAACTCGAGTCAAAATTAAAAAAAAAAGGGTTTAAAAAATATTATTTATTGTACTGACGTCAGCAGTCATAATACTTTGTCAAGTTCTAATTTATTATTATTATTATTATTATTATTATTATTATTATTATTATTATTATTATTATTATTATTATTATTATTATTATTTTAAAATTGAAAATTTTTAATCATGCAAATTCTAAATGTCTATTATTAAATTTTTGAGCATTCATGTTTTAGTAAAAAAAAGGGAAAAAGAATAACTTCTCAGAAACTGATAAATAACCAAATTTTCACTATTAACCCACAAACTGGAACTGAAAACTGGACAAGACGTTTCGGTCCTCCTATAGGATTAATCACTCCAGGACGGACCGATACATCGTCCTATTTTTATTGCCAATCTGTGGTTTTATTGATGAGATTCTCTATATTAGATTTCAAAAGGCTACTGGCTGGAGAACTGTCTCATCAAACAAGATATTGGTCATGTGTCTAATTCATCAATTCATTGGTCATGTGTCTAATTCATCAAATCATTGGTCATGTGTCTAATTCATCAATTCATTGGTCGTGTCTAATTCAGGTATTGGTCATGTGTTTAATTCATCAATGTATTGTAGGTTCGTAGTGAATTGTTCCTGTCAGGGAATTGTAATTTTTTATGCCCTTTTTTCGCAGATGATGTGGGCTTATGGTCGCTTGGTGCTAGTGGTGGTGGTTCTGGTAGCTATGGCCACAGCCGAACCTGAAGCGAAGGCTGATCCCAAGGCTGAGGCAAAGGCTGATCCCAAGGCCGAGGCAAAGGCTGATCCCAAGGCTGATCCCAAGGCCGATCCCAAGGCTGAAGCTTTACCCGAAGCCTCGCCAGAGGCCGTAGCGGAAGCTAAGGCTGAGGCGGACCCTGGCTACCCAGCTCCCTGCTACCCTGAGACCAAGTATATCCAGGCTTACAAGACTCAAGTGGCTCATGTAAGTGACTCTTCCAGCGAGAGGATTGTTGTCCAGGGAGAGAATTGTTGCTCATGTAGTCATGGGAGGAAGGGGAAGAACGGGGAGCCTTTAAACCATTTCACACAACGCCTGGGGAGTAGGATGTAAACAGGATTGATCTAAGAAACAGGAGACTATCTCTTCTAGGTACAAAGCAGCAGAGACCCCTGGGATAATTTACTTTCCTTCAGGTTAGATATATACACTGCGTTTAGGTTATTAGGTAGAAGAACACAACTGCACTAATGCGACATTTTATTGTGGCAACGTTTCGCTCTCCACGAATTTTGTCCAGCCTTTTACCCAATATGCTGTGGGTAATTCTACTAACTTCATTTACAATTTATGTATAGGTATTACACAGGGATTCCAACACATACAAAAGCATGAACATAACTTTCCGTGTATATATACACACTTTTTGCAGAGTAATATCACGTCCAGTTAAAACATTTTTTGTTGGATTCTCACGTCAGTGAAGCATAACTCTGTTGCCTCAACTAATAACTAAGAAATAACTAACTCCAATATATCCTAACTCAGAGGCATAGAAACAGAGGTAAGACCCAGCATAATACGAATAATTATGTAAGCATACGAAGGATCACTACAAGATGTCTACTGGCCCGTGCTAGGCAGGTCCCTCATTAATTGAACCATTTTTTAATCAGTTCATATATTTGTCTTGCATATTTTTTAAAGCTTCCTAAAGTTTTAGATTTAATGACCAACAAGGCAAAGTGTTTCCCTCATCTGTAACCCTATTGAGTGTCAGTAACAATGGATAATGTTTGAAGGAAACAAGTTACAACACCACAGTAGAATCCCAAACAAGAAAAAAAAATCCTTCTTTGAAAGGGCAATTGAGACTAGTTACAACACTACAGTAGAATCCCAAAAATCCTTCCTTGAAAGGGCAGTTGAGGCTAATTACAACACTACAGCAGAATGCCTAACAAGCCACTACTAGGGAATTGCTTGTTTTGCCCATCTCTCGTTGCTATTGTCTGGTTCAATAGCAAACACAGTTCGAACTTACGCACAAATTGGTAGCAAAATATCGTCCAATTTCTCATTCCACTCTGTGGTTTCCTTGTAGATTTGAAGTCAGTTTTCCCCAACAGTATATTTGTCTTATATTTCTAATCACCAGGACGGGAAGCAAAGGCTAATTAACTACTATAATCTTTCATGGTTTTTTTCAATGACTTTCATATTCTCTAATGTTTTTTTTTAATCTTTATTTAATGTATTGTTTATATGTACCGATTTTTTCTAGGTTATACTTGTGTAAATAATATTTTTTTGTTATTCTTTGCAGTATCCAGTGTACGAGACGGTGTACAATAAGCAGATCGTTCCCACTACCCTCTACAAGACAAACTACCAGACTTTGTACCAGACCAAGTACCAGACGCAGTACGTGCCCAAGTATGTCACCGAAGTAGTCTATAAGACCCAAGTTAATTACGTCACTAAGTACCAGACCAACTACCAAACTCAGTACCATACACAGTACGTCACTGTTCCTCAGTATGTCCCCACGTACGTCACTGACACCCACTACCAGACTAAGTACCACACCCAGGTACAGTACCAGACCTTTTACAAGACCGAGTACACACCCCAGTACGTAACCAAAACCAAAGTACAGTACCAGACCCAGTACCACACTCAAGCAGTTCCCCAATACGTGACTGTCGTCCAGGAACTAGTCGGCTACAAGACAGTTTGTCCCAAACCAGTCTACGGGTACCACTAAAACCTCATAAGGACCGTGTTTTAAGCTCTCAAGATCTACAGACTTCTCTCTTCCCACTAACTACAGACTAACACGTATTGCTCGATCATTAACGTTACCACACAGAAGACAATTTTCCTTCATTAAGCCTACAGTCCTCCAACCGGACCTATTATACTGGCCCACTACGGTACAAAGATGGAAGTCAAAATGCACCAATAGGTTCGAAAGGTTCTACTGGCTTGGGTGCGAGTCTTTGAGAACCATGGTTCTCGGATGTTGAAAGATGAGGTAGAGAGCGAACCAAGAAGTCTCGTTGCCCGTACGTCTGTCTAATCTCCTGCCTCGCCGCCCTGGGTTACGTACGTCTGTCTTATCTCCTGCCTCGCCGCCCTGGGTTACGTACGTCTGTCTTATCTCCTGCCTCGCCGCCCTGGGTTACGGAAATTTGTCTTACATTGTATAGTTCCTTGGAGTTCCTGTGCATTCCTGAGGCTAAATTGATTGTTTGGTTAATCGGGCTTAAAGCTCATCGATTTAAAGCTCATTGAACAAGTCATTAAGGCTATAAATAACCTCTTCACCACCAGTCAAGGATATTTTAATCCCTAAAATAGGGACCAAAGTCTCTCAGTGTATATACAATGAGAGATAAACATCTCTCGATGTTTATATTTTGAGTACAGATTCCTTTGGCCTCTGGCGATGCATACAATCAAATCATCTTTCTATTTTTTTTTGTACAGACTAATCATATAAATATATTGTATAGTATTATATTTTTTAATATTTCTATCATATAAAAAATATTTATTTTAGGTCTTTCTTGACGCTACGAATGATTTAGTGAACGCTTAAAACAATTATGCTTAATTCTCTTCGGAATGCTGAAACTGATTATTTTTTGGTGAACGCAAAAAAATGCTTAATTCTGTAATGAATGCTAAAAATGCTGAACACTTTTTTAAAGAGATATTTTTTATACCCAAATAATGCATTATACATTTGCTACTTTATTACTACTGTATTTAACTACTGTATTTACATACACAGACACTCCTATATTATTTATTTTTATACATGTATGTGTAACCCTTGAGCATGTTACTATGGAAACAAAAATAAAAAAAAAACTAACTCTGTACAGCCTAGGTATACGAATGTAAAACCAGACGAATAAAAATATATCTGAATTGAATAAATATATTTATTGATAACCATTTCAATTACTGATTGGAGACAGAAAAAATTAACGATATATATATATATATATATATATATATATATATATATATATATATATATATATATATATATATATATATATATATATATATATATATATATATATATATATATATATATATATATATATATATATACATACAATGTTTATCATTCAGTGTACGATATATACACAGAAATATATTTATCAAGTATCTCAGGTATATATACAGATCAGTATTTTGGATCTTTAATTGTATATACACCGAGAAGTATGTATCTCTCAGTATATCTGTCTTTCTATCTATCTATCTATATAAGTATATATATATATATATATATATATATATATATATATATATATATATATATATATATATATATATATATATATATATATATATATACATATATACATACATAATATATATATATTTATATATATATATATATATATATATATATATATATATATATATATATATATATATATATATATATATATAGATAGATAGATAGATAGATAGATAGATAGATAGATAGATAGTTAGATAGATAGATAGATACTGATGGTTATTTCCCAGTGTATATGCACCGAAAAGCGCATATACACTGGGAAATAACCAAGTATATGTCCCTATATGCACCGAAAAGTGCATATACACCTTTGTGTATAAAAGCCCAGAGATAAGTATCTATTAGTACACAAACACTGAGAGTTGTATATCTGTCAGTATGCATACACTGAGAGCTTATTTCAGTAACATATTTTGCACATGCAGTCATGACAGTGCATGTGAAAACCTGGAGTCATAATGACGGAGATACAGTCAGTGTACACACACTCTAACATGGCGGATGCGCGCTGAAATATACACGTGTACCTCTGTATTGTTGTCTTTAGTACAGTTTAAGAGAGACATAGTAGTAGTTTGAAGAGTTTCTGACTTCATTAGTTAGCTTATTAGGTTTAAAACTTACCTACTACACAAGGGTCATTAAGGCTACCTGGTTGGTTAATGGGGTTTAAAGTCTATCTACTACACTAGGGTCTTTAAGGCTACCTGGTTGGTTAATGGGGTTTAAAGTCTATCTACTACACTAGGGTCTTTAAGGCTACCTGGTTGGTTAATGGGGTTTAAAGTCTATCTACTACACTAGGGTCTTTAAGGCTACCTGGTTGGTTAATGGGGTTTAAAGTCTATCTACTACACGAGGGTCATTAAGGCTGCTTATTACGTGTATACCTTCAGCCAAGACCACTTTAATACTTATAATAGTTATTAAAGTATACTCCCAGTGTATATACAGTGAGAAATGTATACACTGAGAAGCATATACAGCCTTGTGTGTCAGTCTACTGAATCTCAAGTTTATAAGTCAACCTTAGCAATAAAATCTATTAAAAATATACGTAAAAATCGCATGATTATTTATATTGAAAATTTTTCCACAATTTCACCCCTTAACCACCTATAGTTAATAATTTCAGGATCCACAAATCACTCCGAGATTGATGTATTTGTAATAAGCATTGACCTGCGTGCACTTAATTCAAGCTTCACACGTGACAAATGATTTTTTTCTTAGTTTTGCGCAAAAAAATATTCGACTCCAATTTTCTTATTTCCAGGCATGAAGGCTGATTTATCATGAATAGGGACTGGTATTTCTCCCCCCCCCCCTATTTTAACTGTTACGTAATTGTGTGTGTGGGGGGAGGCTGAATGAAGAGGGGCTGAATCAAGAGGGGGTGAATCAAGAGGGTGTGAATCAAGAGGGGGTGAATCAAGAGGGGGTGAATCGAGAGGGGTGAATCAAGAGGGGGTGAATCAAGAAGGGCTGAATGAAGAGGGGTGAATCAAGAGGGGGTGAATCAAGAGGGGCTGAATGAAGAGGGGTGAATCAAGAGGGAGTGAATCAAGAGGGGTGAATCAAGAGGGGCTGAATGAAGAGGGGTGAATCAAGAGGGGGTGAATCAAGAGGGGCTGAATGAAGAGGGGTGAATCAAGAGGGAGTGAATCAAGAGGGGGTGAATCAAGAGGGGGTGAATCGAGAGGGGGTGAATCAAGAGGGGGTGAATCGAGAGGGGGTGAATCAAGAGGGGGTGAATCAAGAGGGGGTGAATCAAGAGGGGGTGAATCAATAGCGGGTGAATCGAGAGAGAGTGAATCAAGAGGGGGTAAATCAAGAGGGGGTGAATCAAGAGGGGGTGAATCGAGAGGGGGTGAATCAAGAGGGGGTGAATCAAGAGGGGGTGAATCGAGAGGGGGTGAATCAAGAGGGGGTGAATCGAGAGAGGGTGAATCAAGAGGGGGTGAATCAAGAGCGGCTGTATCAAGAGGCATTACTAAAGTACCGAAGCCTTCAAGCAACAGGAGCAACAATAACCTTCCAGGGATACACATTACCAACGTCACCAACATCGTGACTTTCCCACGCAGTTCACCTTTGCAGTCACCAATATGTTGCTATATGTTTCTATGTTTTACACGGCTTGCAAAAATTATGTTGCACCTTTGTAGTAAAAGATTTTTGGCAGTTATGCTGCTAACTTACACAGTTTATACTTTTTACTTATATATATATATATATATATATATATATATATATATATATATATATATATATATATATATATATATATATATATATATATATATATATATATATATATATATATATATCACATTACATATCTGAGATAGGAATGCTAATAAAAAAATGATAAAATAATTTGATAAATATAATTATTAAGTCATTATTATTATTATTATTGTTATTAAGTACTGAACTTATTTGCATGTTAGTCTCGATCCTCCGCCAGTTTCTGACCAGCCAGGTTGTTTGTAATCGTTTCAGTACCCCCTTAAAGTTCCTTGAAAGCAATAAATACGTCGGAAGAATTTTGCAGGAATACGGAGATGGCAAGTCTCGTTCTAGGAAATACCTTGAAGGGAAGGGTAGACTGCTTTTTTCCTAGACTGTAAGAAATCAGGCGACATAGTACCATACAGGATACTAACACATAAACTGAAAGGTGGAGTTGGTGTTAAGGTGATAAAGTTGGATTCAGGAATAGGTTGGTAATAGAAGGCACAGGGGTAAGAGAGGAGGTGTGGTAGCTGGCACAGATGAAGAGTGGGGCTCCCCAAGGATCAGTGTTTGGGTCCCTCCTGTTCCTGATGTATGTAAATGACTTTCTAAGTTTGGATATAGAAAGACTTTCCTCTAGATTATTAACTCTAGAGCCTATTGGGTTAAATAACCTTCTAGGATTAACGGGAGAGAGTTAATATCCCAGTATAACTCAACACTTTCCTTGAATTATTTATTCAGGTGAGTTAATAATTCAGGATAACCAGGGATTATTAACCCTTGAGGGTTAATAACCCAAGATATTGCACCCGACACGTCTTTGTTTCGGAAATAAATCACTACAAATATGAAGGAAAAACTAAGAAAAATCAACATATGTGAGCCTGGAACATGTACACATACATGTGTTTGAAGATATGTGGCATTAACTGTGTGTGTGTGTACTCACCTAGTTGTGGTTGCGGTTGCAGGGGTCGAGTCACAGCTCCTGGCTGTGTGTGTGTGTGTGTGTGTGTGTGTGTGTGTGTGTGTGTGTGTGTGTGTGTGTGTGTGTGTGTGTGTGTGTGTGTGTGTGTGTGTGTGTGTGTGTGTGTGTGTGTGTGTGTGTGTGTGTGTGTGTGTGTTTGTAAACCTGGAAATTCCTTCTGTTAAGCACATCTTGAAGAGCCAACACGTACCATTGTACTCTCTTCTGATGCGCTAAACCCATTCGGTTCATCAACGAAGGGGGGAGTTAGTGAGCAGGCTCGATACTCCGGACTACAATCTTAAGCTAATATACCAGAGAGCAGAAAGACCTTACGAAAAGCAGATAAGGTCAACATAAGCGAGAGGCAGCGGCGCGTGGCAGACAGGTATGCATGACACCCAGCAATGCGTGTCATGTGGCACATGGGAGGGCAGGCACTCAACGACGAGTGACACGCAGTGGTGTGGCACTCCCACTCCCCCTACACCCCCCTACCCCCTTCCCTTACACAGACACACACACACCTCCCCTCTCTCCCCCTTTCAACCCCACAGAAAGGGTCGTGTTTGGGGCTATAAATACGGAACCCCGGGTTCAGAGTGTCACCATTCTCTCTCTTACACTCAGAAAGTCACCCACAGCTCAGGTAAAGGATCTGACGTTTCTTCTCGGTTGATTTGTTAAGTTTAAAGCGTATCTACCAGACGAGGGGTCATCATGTTTAAGGTCTGTCTACTAGATGAGGGGTCATTAAGGCTGCCGGTCACCTGTGTACCACCAGAGGGTAAAGATGCTTTCTTAAGGCCATTAAGACATCTTAATTTTTGCATTAAAGTACTAAGAATTTTGAAATCCATAGAATCCTTCATGAATGAGACACATACATATCTTTAAAGTCATTTAGGTGTTGCATATGTGTTTTATTCATCTATAAAGTCACATCCAGGTGTTGCATATGTGTCTTATTCGTCAACTTGCAACATATTATTCAACATTAATGTAATGAAAGAGTATTTGATTCTGTGAGAATTAATATTTTAGGAATGATAAAAGCTCACAGTGTAAGATGAACACAAAGAACAACAGTCAGAGATCTGGAATCACTAGCACATTCACGTGGCCACAGTCAGAAAGGATCCTGATTGTGGAGGATCCTGATTCGATCCTCCAGAAGGGGGATCGAATCTTCATGGTTTTACACGGTTACGTAACACACACACATAGAGGAGGATATATGGCAAGTCGATTTTTCACTGAGATAGGCAAACCTGGTCTTTAAGACCATACTGGTGGACCACCATTACTGAGGTACACAGACTGGTTTTTAAGACCACACTGGTGGACCAACATCACTGAGGTACACAGACCTGGTCTTCAAGACCACAGTGATGGACCAGCGTCACTGAGGTACACAGACTTAGCCTTCAATACCCTACTGGTGGACCAGCACCACTGAGGTACACAGACTTGGTCTTCAAGACCACACACTCGTGGACCAGCATCACTGAGGTACACAAACGTGGTCTTCAAGACCATACTGGTGGACCAGCATCACTGAGGTACGCAGACCTCGTCTTCAAAACCACAGTGATGGACCAGCACCACTGAGGTACACAGACCTGGTCTTCAAGACCACACACTCGTGGACCAGCATCACTGAGGTACACAAACGTGGTCTTCAAGACCATACTGGTGGACCAGCATCACTGAGGTACGCAGACCTCGTCTTCAAAACCACAGTGATGGACCAGCACCACCGAGGTACGCAGACCTGGTCTTCAAGACCACACACTCGTGGACCAGCATCACTGAGGTACACAAACGTGGTCTTCAAGACCATACTGGTGGACCAGCATCACTGAAATACACAGACCTGGTCTTCAAGACCACACTGGTGGACCAACATCATTATAAACGTATAAATAATGATCATTATAATAATGATACACAATATCGACGCTCCCGTATCTTTCGTCGATACATATACTTCATCTTTCTCATATGCGCGAAACGTCTTACTGCAGACAGAAACACAAGTTGCCGAACCAGCTTTTATTGGGACAACATTTCGCTCTGTGTAGAGCTTCAGAAGGTCATGACATGATAAAAGTCAACACAGAGCGAAACGCGACTCCACAAAAGCTCCACACAGTGAGAAACATCGTTCTGCTACTGGTCTCCTTCATATGTCGCATGAGTCGGCACATGAGAACCCCTGGTTGTGGCTGACACATCAGTTGACACATACCACGTCTGACACATAGACTCCGACACACAAGTGTCCTGGTATAACTCAGTTCACATCCAGTGACACAGAGAGAAAAAAAAATTCTTCACGAGCCGCTGAATATAGCAATCTGAAGGAGCTGGGGTGGCGGGTGGGGGTCGAACTGTGGTCTCCTGCTTGCGTGTGAATTCGTCACGCTACCCTCGACCCATGAACAATAAGAAATAACCATTTTCTGAATGTATATGAGAGGGAGGGGTGGAGGGAGGGGAGAAGGGAGGGTAGGAGGGAGGGGAGAAAGGGAGGGTAGGAGGGAGGGGAGAAGGGAGGGTAGGAGGGAGGGGAGAAGAGAGGGTAGGAGGGAGGGGAGAAGGGAGAGGGGATTAAATCAACCAAGATTAACATTGAAGTATTTCTTTAAATTCTCTTATATCCAAATTTATTACTCACTATCGCCCTCATACTCTCTTTCTCTTTCTTTCTTTCTCTCTCTCTCTTTCTCTCTCTCTCTCTCTCTCTCTCTCTCTCTCTCTCTCTCTCTCTCTCTCTCTCTCTCTCTTTTCTCTCTCTCTCTCTCTCTCTCTCTCTCTCTCTCTCTCTCTCTCTCTCTCTCTCTCTCTCTCTCTCTCTCTCTCTCTCTCTCTCTCTCTCTCTCTCTCTCTCTCTCTCTCTACACATACAGGGTTTTACAAGGTTAGGTTAAAAGTTCCTAGCTTTATTTACAGTCTAAGATCTCGTTTGAAATCATCAGCTGATGTCAAATCTCTCTCTCTCTCTCTCTCTCTCTCTCTCTCTCTCTCTCTCTCTCTCTCTCTCTCTCTCTCTCTCTCTCTCTCTCTCTCTCTCTCTCTCTCTCTCTCTCTCTCTCTCTCTCACGTAAATCATTTCTGCTTGATGTGTTCACAACTCGTGACAGACTCGTGTTCACACAGCATGGCAACATCCTTGACACTTGTTCAACTACATTTGTGTAACAGCAAAGTCATCTGTAATTGTGTGTGTGTGTGTGTGTGTGTGTGTGTGTGTGTGTGTGTGTGTGTGGAGTGGCTTAATGGTTCCCTGCTTTTCGACAGACAATGATGTCCGTGACTCGAACCCTGCTGGTGGTAGCGGCAGTAGCAGCAGCGGTACTGGCTGAGGCAGAATACCCAGCACCATGCTACCCCGAGACCATCTATGTCACCCAGTACCAGACGCAGGTCCAGCAGGTCAGTACTGGTACAGGTCCAGGTCAGTACTAGAACAGGTCCAGTAGGTCAGTACTGGGACAGGTCCGGTAGGTCAGTAATGGGACAGATCCAGTAGGTCAGTACTGGGACAGGTCCAGTAGGTCAGTACTGGGACAGGTCCAGCAGGTCAGTACTAGAACAGGTCCAGTCTATTAGTATTTCTATTTTAGTTTTTATTATTATTATTATTATTATTATTATTATTATTATTATTATTATTATTATTATTATTATTATTATTATTATTATTATTATTATTATTATTATTATTATTATTATTATTATTGCTTGCAGGTTCCAGTATATGAGACGGTCTATAAACAGGAGTACATACCCACTACATACTACCACACCCACTTCAACACCCAACACAAGACCCTCCACCACACCCAGTACGTCCCCAAGTACATCACGGACGTGGTCTACAAGACCAACGTCCAGTACGTCACCAAGTACAGCACCCACTACCACACTGCCTACCACACTGACTACGCCACTAAGATCAAGTACATTCCCAAGTACATTACCAAGACCCAGTACCAGACCCAGTACAGGACCGACGTAAAGTACCAGCCCGTCTACGAGACCATCTACAAACCCAAGTACTTCACCAAGACGTACGTGAAGTACCACACGCAGTACGAGACCCAACTGGTCCCCCAGTACTACACGGTGACCAAGACCCATCAGACCTACAAGACAGTGTGTCCCAAACCTGTCTACGGCTACGGCTTCTAAATTTGTGGCTCGACTCCCCTACGCTCACTCGGAGACGACGTGTGTAGATACGCGCGTAGCAGGACAGGCTTCGATTGTAGCAACGTTTCGCTCGGCTTAGAGCTTCGTCGACAACTGACGCAGCACTGCACAGGGCGAAACGTCGACCCGATGAAAGCTTCTTCTGTGTCTTCACCCAAAACAAGATGGCTGATTTTCGAGAAAAAAATATATATATATTTTTGTATAAAAATTTCTCAAGCATTAAGATACACTTTATTGAAAATATTAATAATAAGTCAGAATAAAATTGGGCAAGAATGAGATGACAGTCATTAGCAAAAGAATAAAAATAAATAAAAATTAATAATAATTATGTAAATAATAAAAACATCATCTCAGACTCTGTATAAATATTTATTGCTATCCAGCTTTATTGTAGGATTTATTCTGCTTTATTAATATATTATTTCTGCTTCACGGGTTCTAAGATGTAATTATTTTATATATATATATATACACATATTTAAGTTATATTCTTCAGAGCTGTTTTTTTGTTACCCTCCGGTGATTGGTATGTCAGAAGGCGCTAAACCCGTGTGAGTGCGAGGTGACAGAAGTAGTAACAGCCTGTCGAAGTAGCATATATTAATTTAAATATATGTATATATATATATATATATATATATATATATATATATATATATATATATATATATATATATATATATGCAAGGAATTCGCGAGAGCATGCGAAATATACACAAACACTGATCTCTGGCTGAAGGAGACTCGAACCTACGAACCTTAGGACAAGGTACGCAGTGCTTTACCAATCTACCCACACTGGACCAATACCTTGGCGTGTAGCATGCGCTACACGTTTTGGTCCAGTGTGGGTAGATTGGTAAAGCACTGCGTACCTTGTCCTAAGGTTCGTAGGTTCGAGTCTCCTTCAGCCAGAGATCAGTGTTTTTATATATATATATATATATATATATATATATATATATATATATATATATATATATATATATATAGTATATATACATATATATATATATATATATATATATATATATATATATATATATATATATATATATATATATATATATATATATATATATATATATATATATATATATACACACATATAAACATCAGACACGACCCCGTCTCTAGCTGTTAAATCTACATGTAAACAACACACGGAGTAGCCAAGGCAATACTCAAGACACCGCCAGAGTGGCTAACTTTTTCCTCAGTACCATCAAAGACTTAGTTCAGATTTAGATGGAAACCAGAGACATACCTCAGCCGGTGTTTACACTACACCTTGTGGAGGGTGTGAAAAATATTACGTAGGTGAACCTTTCATGTACATACCCATGAGCAATTATCTGATTGATCAAAATTGAGGGAGTGAACAACACCTCCTATCAAAGCTAAAGAATTGATCAACTCATAATTACCTTTTCACTTCTTCCATCGTCTCGAGTATTTATTTTTTGGATTAGATTGAAATAGTCACTTATTGGGAAATATCTCCATCAATGAAAGTGCTCAGGTATTGCACATGTGTCTTATTCAAGAGGATTAGAGAACACATGGTGTATTTGTCTGAAGAATGACACAGACAAAGCCGAAAAATTATACAACAGCACCGAGAAACACTTGCTGAATTTACTCGAAACCAAAGTAGTTGATAAGAAAACTAAAAGGTGAAGCAGACTTCGATTAGAATCAGCAAGGACCAACATAATCAAAACTCAAGTTCGATTTCGACTTCAGAAATACCGAACTCATTCACATTAAACCTAACACTGGTATTACAGAGCAACAGGTGACATCACAGACCCGCTCAACACCTCACAGTACAGTTTTTTCTCAACCAATATATTTATTCTATCATGTTTCTTGTTTCTGTGAGAATTCGTTCGTTCCTTGTGGAGGAGAAGTGTGATACTTGAGTGCCACAACCTGCACACTGTGTCTTACTTGTCTGTATTTCTTCACCTGTTTACAGTAACCCTCAGAGTTACAATATTCTCAGTCCTCCTTCAGAGTACAGGAACTTCGTGCTTCCACATCATCTACTAACTGGTTACCCAGGAATCCTTCATAAATGCTATACTTCTTACACTCCAACAACACGTTAATTCCCCGAAACCAGAGGTCTCCACTTACTCCCATCTAATAAATTCAAACAAGCCTTCCTTTACACCCTCCCTCCTACCCTTCCACTGACGTTTCCTAAACTTCCATCTATCCGTCCAGGGTTTAACCAACCTCTGGATCAAAATATTCTGTTCCTTCCTTCCTCTATACAACAAAACATTTCCAACAACCCGTTCTCTGCTCTCTGAATTATGTATTTCAGTCCATCACACACTCTTCTAATTTCTTCACTCGTTTTTCTCTGTATAATATTCCCACTTCACGTTGCTCTCAGAGCTAACATCTCCAGTGACTCCATCAGTACCATGGTATATTTCCTTTTTGCCTTCAATGGTAATATTTTTTCTTTACATTGAAGGCTGAAGATTGAGACACTTATGCAGCATATGGGAATCTTTATTCAGGAAACGTTTCGCCACACAGTGGCTTCGTCAGTCCAATACAAAGAGGAAGGCGTAAGGAGAGGAGGAGATTCCCATATGCTGCATAAGTGTCTCAATCTTCAACTTGTCGGTTTTTCAAACCATTCATCACACACACATTGAAGGCTCAACACTCCACCAACCTCATTTCCTTCCTGGTGTCCCATACACCAGCTTGTCAATACATCCATTCAAGACAGCACAGGTAAATCCATTGGCTTCCTCCATTCTCCTTGTTTCTATTCCCACATCCAATATTTCATTTCCCAGATTTTTTCCTTACTCTCACCATCTTGCTCCTGTCTGTACTGACTTTCAACTTACTTACACACTCTCCCTAACACTTGTAAATGGCAGTAGTAGCTGAGTTATCTGAAGTAATGGCTTTGTGAATTGCCTGACACGAAATGTATGCAAAATGAACCATACCACGGGTGGGATTTGAACCCGCTGTCAGAGAGTCTCAAAACTCCAGACCGTCGCGTTAGCCACTGGACTAGCTAGCCACAATAAGATTCGTCCAACTAGGTATATTTCTACACCATAGGAAGGTTAGCATAGGCACCACTGTGACCACAAATGCAAGTTTTTACAGACGAATCTCCAGTGGTGCCTATGCTAACCTTCCTATGGTGTAGAAATATACATAGTTGGACGAATCTTATTGTGGCTAGCTGGTCCAGTGGCTAACGCGACGGTCTGGAGTTTTGAGACTCTCTGACCGCGGGTTCAATCCCGCCCGTGGTATGGTTTGTTTGCAATCGTGTCATTACGATTTCGTGAGTCATGTATGCAAAATGGAAAGTATATGTACTGTAAAATGGCAGTAGTGGGTTGGTGACAAGGCTTAGTGGCTTGTTGGCAGTGCATAGTGGCTTGGTGATAAGGTATGGTGGCTTTATGACAAGGTATATTGATTTCAATAAATTATCTTATAGATAAAATACATAGCCAGCTGGTGTCTTTGGAAACTCATATTAGGTACTAAATTATGTGTCCTCACAGAAGAGAATTTTTTTCTGAAAGTTGTGGATTGGAAACACGATGTATTGGATTTGTGGAATGACTAAAACTAGCGTGAGCACTCACGAGGTCATGCTCACGCGCGCTGACATAAGAGTGACAGTCAGAAACGTTAACAAAAACGCGTTTTGAATGTTTTATTTTTATTGTATATGCACAATTTGCTCCTGTGAAGGCAGCTCCTGCATGATGGTGGAAAGTAGTGTCTACACTCAGAAGAAGGAGTGGAGATATTGCGGTTCTGGTGGTAGGAAGTACAGTGCCTGCACTCTGATTATTTAGAGAGTATCTGCACTCTCTAAATACTCTGCTGTGAATGTGGATCTTTTTTTACCAGTTTCCTCTACAGATTTTGCTATTATACGTGTTATCCCTATCTCAAGAATATTTGTCTACATCGTGAAAAGAAGTGGAGCCAGAACCAAGCCTTGATGAACGCCATTCTTGAAGTCTTGTCAGGAGTGCGCTGACTGTAAATGTTGGTGCAGTAACCTGTACGTCAGGGCTGTTTCTTGTAAGATGGTTGAAAGATACGAAACTTGACCAAGAGTTGGAGCTTACACATAGCAATCCCAAACATGTAAGTATACAAGCAACGCACGCACGCACGCACGCACGCGCGCATGCATGCACAAATGCAAAACACATACGCACGTTCGCAAACACGAACATACATGCACGCACACATACGCTCGCACACGCAAGGAAGCACGCACTCTTCACGCACACCAGCACGCACACAACAACGCACACACTGCAGCAGGGATAATTAGAGGACACAATTGCGAATTGAGGAAAAACCAGAGCGGAAGAAATAGCGTTAAAAACTTTTGAGTGCCATCATTGGCACTGTTTCTCATGTTCTGAAAAGTGCCATCACTTGAAGCATGTCAGAAAATTTTTTCAAACTAATCTGAATCGTGGAAATATGCAATAAAATAACATTAAAGCACTGTTTTTTTTCTTATAAGGCAAGTTGCCACAATTCTGACATTTCTTAGCGTTTCTTCTGTTAGGAAGTGGATAACGAGAAGACTGTAGGGAGGAGGTAGTGGTAAGTGCTGCTACCAGGGATGATCTTGGAAAATGTATGTGATAAAGAGGGTATTGAAGACTGATGCTGTAACATACACACACACATATACATACACAGGGCCAGGAGCTCGGACTCGACCCCTGCAACCTCAAATAGGTGAGTACACACATATACACACACATACACACACACCTACTCATACACACACTGGGCCAGGAGCTATGCCTCGACCCCTGAAATCACAATTAGGTGAGTACACACACACACACATCAGTGAAGAGTGAAATCGCGTGAGGAAGCGGGATGTATGAGAATATATGGTTATAAACATCACGGGTGAAGGATCTCCAAAATAGGGATTTAAGGCCTACGTACGACGACTTCGTCATCAGCAGCTGGCAACCTGTCACCGCACCATTGAGCGCAAGTTTATTCGCCTATTTGTGGTTTGCATGTTGACGGCCCTGGCTGGCCTTGCATACTGTTTGATACTGGTCACTCACTCCTGCAAGCTATTACCAGAATTAGAATAGAAATAGCATAGACATAGTGAATATAGTGTTGAAGAGTGTGAGAAGGTAGGTGGGACAAGCTTTTAAGCTAGGGTCAAGTCCCAGGAGGGTTGTGTCAGGTCACAAGAAGTTGCGGCCAGTCATTACACCGCACAAGACACTCTCACACACACACACACTCACACACACACACATGCACACACGCACACAGGCAGTGTTACTACCGGTAGTTATTAGCAGTAAGAATACTTAGGAAGCTAGGAAGTCCTCTCTCAATGTAAACATGGAAAATGATAATAACCAGCAACAATTAATATGTAAATCCAGAAAGGGCCGCCTACACGGCGGATCTTTCAACCACACCACCTACCCCCCCCTAACCCTCCCTCACTCACACACAAGCACACACACACAAGGGTAGACACTCACGCACTCACACACACACACACACACACACACACACACACACACACACACACACACACACACACACACATACACACACACATACATACACATACACACACACACATACATAAACACACACACACACACAAACACACACACACACACACACATATATACACACACACACACCACACACACACCACACACACACACCACACACACACACCACACACACACACCACACGCACACACACCACACACACACACACCACACACACACACACACACACCACACATACACACACCACACATGCACACACCACACACACACACACCACACACACACCACACACACACCACACACACACACCACACACACACACACACCATACACACACACCACACACACACACACCACACACACACACACACCACACACACACACCACACACACACCACACACACACACACCACACACACCACACACACACACACACACACACACACACACACACACACACACACACGCACATACACACACACACACACACACACACACACCCTCCACCACTTGACACAAACACTTGACACAAACACGTACCCCCCCTCCCCTAACCACCTCTCCCCCTTCCCTAACCACCTCACCTTAGCCACCTACCCCTCCCCCAAACCACCTAACCCCTCCCCAAACCGTCTAACCCCCCAACTACCTCCCTCCCTCCAATAACCATCCTCCCCCTCCCCCATAACCATCCATCCCCTCTCTCCCTCAAACCATCTAACCCCCTCCCCAACTATCTCTACCCCTCCAATAACCATCCTCCCCCTTCCCCACAACCATCCATCCCCTCTCCTCCTAACCATCTATTCCCCTCCCCCTAACCACCCGTCCCCCCTTCTGTGGAGCAACGGGGGAACCTAGAACCAGGATGAGGACAAGGGGCTCCAAGGACGAATCTGGGAGGGAGGAATGGGAGGTAGAGCTCAAAAAAAGGGAGGAAGACTGGGGAAGGAAACTAGATGAGCTGGAAAGGAAGATGGAAGAGAGGTTAGCAGCAGAATGCAGAAGGTGGAAGCAACAGGACACAGCAGCAGAAATCAAGATAGAGAGATTAGAAGAGGAGCTGAGACATCTGAAACAGCACAGAGACAAAGATATTACAGAAGTAGCATCGGTAATGGCTACATCAAACACAGACAACAGGTCTGAAGGAAGCATGGAAACTAAACTGTATGCAGAGGTCCTGTCAAACCCACATGGGGCCAAAACAAAGACAGGGAGCACACTAGGACAGAATGAGAGGTTGGAAGATATTGAAGGAACTAGGACATGTGCAAGGACCTTACCAGATACCTGTCGGGGCCAGGAACAGGTGAGCAGGAAGGACAAACCAAGAAGCATAGGGGCCATAACTAGGGAAGGGACTGAAGGAAGGAACACTCCGAAGGAAGGAACACTCCTCGGGAAGGAACTAAAACACATCAGAGGATGCAATGGGAGTCACAGTGGGAGGTGGAAAGGGAGAGATCTGTGTTTGTCTATGGGCTAGACGAAGCTAAAGGGGAAACTTATGATGAAAGAAAGCAGGAGGAGAAAAAAAGCGATTGAAGATATCATGAAGGTGATAGGCGAGGGGGACATGACCCAGGTGGCAAATTTTCGGAGAATTGGGTGGTTCACAAAGAAAAGAAATCGCCCTCTCAAAGTAATTTTCAAGGCAGAATCAACCCGAACCATGATCCTGCAGGAGAAAGCACGGCTGAGAGGCAAGCAGGAGTTCCGGAGTGTCTACCTCGATCGAGACAGAACACAGGACGAAAGGAAGACGATGAAAGAGAGAGTTCAAAAACGAAAGGAGAAATGGGAGGAAATGAAAAAGGAGAGCAGAACAACCCAGGATCAAATGCAAGGACAAGCACACCCCCCAGAAACACCTGCAGAAGGACTCCAGCCACGACACCCCACAAGGCAACTGAACAATCCAAACCAACCATCACACACCGATCCTTCTGTTTCCACCCCCCCCGCACCACAGTTACAGTATTAGAACAGAAGTTGAAGGTTTGGTACACAAATGCAGATGGATTAACGAATAAACATGAGGAATGGAAAGAAAGAATCAATGAGAAGTCCCCAGACATCATAGCAGTTACAGAAACAAAACTCACGGAGACAATAACAGATGCAATCTTCCCACCAGGATACCAGATCATGAGGAAAGATAGAAGGGGCAGGGGGGGAGGTGGGGTTGCTTTGCTCGTAAAAAACAGATGGAAATTCGAGAAAATGGAAGGCATAGATGAGACGGGAGAAAGAGACTACATAGCAGGTACACTTCAGGCTGGGGAACACAAAGTGGTCATTGCAGTGATGTATATTCCACCACAGAACTGCAGGAACCCAAGAGAGGAATATGAAGAGAGCAACAGAGCAATGGTGGACACACTTGCTGAGGTGGCAAGAAGAGCTCACTCCAGCAGAGCAAAGTTGCTGGTTATGGGGGATTTCAACCACAGGGAGATTGACTGGGAAAACCTGGAGCCACATGGGGGTCCCGAAACATGGAGAGCCAGGATGTTGGACGTGGTGCTGGAAAACCTCATGCACCAACATGTTAAGGACACTACCAGAGTGAGAGGGGAGGATGAACCAGCAAGATTGGACCTTATGTTCACCCTGGGCAGCTCAGACATTGAGGACATCAAGTATGAGAGTCCCCTAGGAGCTAGCGACCACGTGGTTCTGTGCTTTGAATACATAGTAGAGCTGCAAGTGGAGAGAATAACAGGAGTTGAATGGGAAAAGCCTGACTATAAAAGAGGGGACTACATAGGGTTGAAGAACTTCCTGCGGGAGGTCCAGTGGGACAGAGAACTGGCAGGAAAGCCAGTAAATGAAATGATGGAATATGTAACAACAAAATGCAAGGAGGCAGTGGAAAGGTTTATTCCCAAGGGCAACAGTAACAACGGGGAGACCAGAACGAGCCCCTGGTTTACCCGACGGTGTAAGGAGGCAAAAACAAAGTGCAATAGAGAATGGAAAAAGTACAGAAGGCAGAGAACACACGAAAATAGGGAGATCAGTCGCAGAGCCAGGAATGAGTATGCACAGGTAAGGAGGGAGGCCCAGCGACAGTATGAAAATGACATAGCATCGAAAATCAAGACTGACCCGAAACTGTTGTATAGCCACATCAGGAGGAAGACAGTAGTCAAAGACCAGGTGATCAGATTAAGGACAGAAGGTGGAGAACTCACAAGAAATGATCAGGAGGTATGTGAGGAGCTGAACAGGAGATTTAAGGAAGTTTTTACAGTAGAGACAGGAAGGGCTGTGGGAAGACAGCACAGAAGGGAACATCAAGAGGGAATATACCAACAAGTGTTGGATGACATACGAACAACTGAGGAGGAGGTGAAGAAGCTCTTAAGTGACCTTGACACCTCAAAGGCGATGGGACCGGACAACATCTCCCCATGGGTCCTTAGAGAAGGAGCAGAGATGCTGTGCGTGCCTCTAACCACAATCTTCAACACATCCCTTGAAACTGGGCACCTACCTGAGAAATGGAAGACAGCTAATGTAGTCCCCATATTTAAGAAAGGAAACAGAAACGAGGCACTAAACTAAAGACCTGTGTCTCTGATATGTATTGTGTGCAAAGTCATGGAGAAGATTATCAGGAGGAGAGTGGTCGAACACCTGGAAAGGAACAAGATTATAAATGAAAACCAGCATGGGTTCATGGAAGGCAAATCTTGTATCACAAACCTCCTGGAGTTTTATGACAAGGTAACAGAAGTAAGACACGAGAGAGAGGGGTGGGTAGATTGCGTTTTCCTAGACTGCAGGAAGGCCTTTGACACAGTTCCCCACAAGAGATTAGTGCAGAAGCTGGAGGATCAGGCGCATGTAAAAGGGAGGGCACAGCAATGGATAAGGGAATACCTGACAGGGAGGCAGCAACGAGTCATGGTACGTGAAGAGGTATCACAGTGGGCGCCTGTTACGAGCGGGGTCCCACAGGGGTCAGTTCTAGGACCAGTGCTATTTTTGATATATGTGAACGACATGATGGAAGGAATAGACTCTGAAATGTCCCTGTTCGCAGATGACGTGAAGTTGATGAGAAGAATTAAATCGGACGAGGATGAGGCAGGACTGCAAAGAGACCTGGACAGGCTGGACATGTGGTCCAGTAACTGGCTTCTCGAATTCAATCCAGCCAAATGCAAAGTCATGAAGATTGGGGAGAGGCAAAGAAGACCGCAGACAGAGTATAGGCTAGGTGGACAAAGACTACAGACCTCACTCAGGGAGAAAGACCTTGGGGTGACCATAACACCGAGCACATCACCGGAGGCACACATCAACCAAATAACTGCTGCAGCATACGGGCGCCTGGCAAACCTGAGAATAGCGTTCCGATACCTTAATAAGGAATCGTTCAAGACACTGTACACTGTGTATGTTAGGCCCATACTGGAGTATGCAGCACCAGTCTGGAACCCACACCTGGTCAAGCACGTCAAGAAGTTAGAGAAAGTACAAAGGTTTGCAACAAGGCTAGTCCCAGAGCTCAAGGGAATGTCGTACGAGGAAAGGTTAAGGGAAATCGGACTGACGACACTGGAGGACAGAAGGGTCAGGGGAGACATGATAACGACATACAAGATACTGAGGGGAATAGACAAGGTGGACAGAGATAGGATGTTCCAGAGAGGGGACACAGGGACAAGGGGTCACAAATGGAAGCTGAAGACTCAGACGAGTCACAGGGACGTTAGGAAGTATTTCTTCAGTCATAGAGTTGTCAGCAAGTGGAATAGCCTAGCAAGTGAAGTAGTGGAGGCAGGAACCATACATAGTTTTAAGAAGAGGTATGACAAAGCTCAGGAAGCAGAGAGAGAGAGGACCCAGTAGCGATCAGTGAAGAGGCGGGGCCAGGAGCTGAGTCTCGACCCCTGCAACCACAATTAGGTGAGTACACACACACACACACACACACACACACACACATACAGAAGAGTGGTGGAACACCTAGAAAGGAATGATCTCATCAACAGCAGCCAGCATGGTTTCAGGGACGGGAAATCCTGTGTCACAAACCTACTGGAGTTCTATGACATGGTGACAGCAGTAAGACAAGAGAGAGAGGGGTGGGTGGATTGCATTTTCTTGGACTGCAAGAAGGCGTTTGACACAGTTCCCCACAAGAGATTGGTGCAAAAACTGGAGGACCAAGCAGGGATAACAGGGAAGGCACTACAATGGATCAGGGAATACTTGTCAGGAAGACAGCAGCGAGTCATGGTACGTGGCGAGGTGTCAGAGTGGGCACCTGTGACCAGCGGGGTCCCGCAGGGGTCAGTCCTAGGACCAGTGCTGTTTCTGGTATTTGTGAACGACATGACGGAAGGAATAGACTCTGAGGTGTCCCTGTTTGCAGATGACGTGAAGTTGATGAGAAGAATACACTCGATCGAAGACCAGGCAGAACTACAAAGGGATCTGGACAGCCTGCAGACCTGGTCCAGCAATTGGCTCCTGGAGTTCAATCCCACCAAGTGCAAAGTCATGAAGATTGGGGAAGGGCAAAGAAGGCCGCAGACGGAGTACAGTCTAGGGGGTCAGAGACTACAAACCTCACTCAAGGAAAAAGATCTTGGGGTGAGTATAACACCAGGCACATCTCCTGAAGCGCACATCAACCAAATAACTGCTGCAGCATATGGGCGCCTAGCAAACCTCAGAACAGCATTCCGACATCTTAATAAGGAATCGTTCAGGACCCTGTACACCGTATACGTTAGGCCCATATTGGAGTATGCGGCACCAGTTTGGAACCCACACCTAGCCAAGCACGTAAAGAAACTAGAGAAAGTGCAAAGGTTTGCAACAAGACTAGTCCCAGAGCTAAGAGGTATGTCCTACGAGGAGAGGTTAAGGGAAATCAACCTGACGACACTGGAGGACAGGAGAGATAGGGGGGACATGATAACGACATACAAAATACTGAGAGGAATTGACAAGGTGGACAAAGACAGGATGTTCCAGAGATTGGACACAGTAACAAGGGGACACAGTTGGAAGCTGAAGACACAGATGAATCACAGGGATGTTAGGAAGTATTTCTTCAGCCACAGAGTAGTCAGTAAGTGGAATAGTTTGGGAAGCGATGTAGTGGAGGCAGGATCCATACATAGCTTTAAGCAGAGGTATGATAAAGCTCACGGCTCAGGGAGAGTGACCTAGTAGCGATCAGTGAAGAGGCGGGGCCAGGAGCTCGGACTCGACCCCCGCAACCTCAACTAGGTGAGTCAACTAGGTGAGTACACACACACACACACACACACACACACACACACACACACACACACACACACACACACACACACACACACACACAATACAGACACACACACACTTGTATAATCACCTGTGTGTGTGTGTGTACTCATCTATATATGGTGCAGGTTCGTGTCTCAGCTCCTGGCCCCACCTCTACGCTGGCTACTACTGGGTTCACCCTCTCCTGGCTTTGAGAGACTTTATCATACCTCTTCTTGAACCTATGTATGAAACCTGCGTTAATGTCCAGGATGTTCCACTTCCCGATTACTCACAGGTTGAAGAAATACTCCCTAACATCTCCGTGACTCATCTGTTTCTCGAACAATCTGTCGCTGTCTACCCTTCCAAGACCTCTTAGTATTTTGTACGTTGTTAACATATCTCCATTAGTCCTGTCTTCCAGTGTCATCAGGTCGAGTCCCTTTAACCTCTCAGCACTGAATATACACCTGAGCTCCGGAAGTAGTCTTGACTAGTCACGTGTGGGGGGGGATAGAGAGAATAGATAGAGAGGACAGATAGAGAGGATAGATAGAGAGGATAGATAGAGAAAGACAGACTTCTGACCAGGAAGGATGACTGATATTGTGAATTAAAAATGCTAGAGCACTGTGTACTACCATCCTCCCCAATACTACCATGATAAAGGCACTACCATCCTCCCCAATACTACCATGATAAAGGCACTACCATCCTCCCCAATACTACCATGATAAAGGCACTACCATCCTCCCCAATACTACCATGATAAAGGCACTACCATCCTTCCCAATACTACCATGATAAAGGCACTACCATCCTCCTCAATACTACCATGATAAAGGCACTACCATCCTCCCCAATACTACCATGATAAAGGCACTACCATCCTCCCCAATACTACCATGATAAAGGCACTACCATCCTCCCCAATACTACCATGATAAAGGCACTACCATCCTCCCAATACTACCATGATAAAGGCACTACCATCCTCCCCAATACTACCATGATAAAGGCACTACCATCCTCCCCAATACTACCATGATAAAGGCACTACCATCCTCCCCAATACTACCATGATAAAGGCACTACCATCCTCCCCAATACTACCATGATAAAGGCACTACCATCCTCCCCAATACTACCATGATAAAGGAACTACCATCCTCCCCAATATTACCATGATAAAGGAACTACCATCCTCCCCAATACTACCATGATAAAGGCACTACCATCCTCCCCAATACTACCATGATAAAGGAACTACCATCCTCCCCAATACTACCATGATAAAGGAACTACCATCCTCCCCAATATTACCATGATAAAGACACTACCATCCTCCCCAATACTACCATGATAAAGGCACTACCATCCTCCCCAATACTACCATGATAAAGGCACTACCATCCTCCCCAATACTACCATGATAAAGACACTACCATCCTCACCAATACTACCATGATAAAGGCACTACCATTCTCCCCAATACTACCATGATAAAGGAACTACCATCCTCCCCAATACTACCATGATAAAGGCACTACCATCCTCCCCAATACTACCATGATAAAGGCACTACCATCCTCCCCAATACTACCATGATAAAGGCACTACCATCCTCCCCAATACTACCATGATAAAGGCACTACCATCCTCCCCAATACTACCATGATAAAGGCACTACCATCCTCCCCAATACTACCATGATAAAGACACTACCATCCTCCCCAATACTACCATGATAAAGGCACTACCATTCTCCCCAATACTACCATGATAAAGGAACTACCATCCTCCCCAATACTACCATGATAAAGGCACTACCATCCTCCCCAATACTACCATGATAAAGGCACTACCATCCTCCCCAATACTACCATGATAAAGGCACTACCATCCTCCCCAATACTACCATGATAAAGGCACTACCATTCTCCCCAATACTACCATGATAAAGGAACTACCATCCTCCCCAATACTACCATGATAAAGACACTACCATCCTCCCCAATACTACCATGATAAAGGCACTACCATCCTTCCCAATACTACCATGATAAAGGCACTACCATCCTCCTCAATACTACCATGATAAAGACACTACCATCCTCCCCAATATTACCATGATAAATACACTACCATCCTCCCCAATACTACCATGATAAAGACACTACCATCCTTCCCAATACTACCATGATAAAGGCACTACCATCCTTCCTAATACTACCATGGTAAAGGCACTACCATCCTCCTCAATACTACCATGATAAAGACACTACCATCCTCCCCAATATTACCATGATAAAGACACTACCATCCTCCCCAATACTACCATGATAAGGACACTACCATCCTCCCTAATATTACCATGATAAGGACACTGCCATTTTTCCCAATATTACCATGATAAATGCACTACCATCCTCCCTAATATTACCATGATAAGTACACTACCATCCTCCCCAATACTACCATGATAAAGACACTACCATCCTTCCCAATACTACCATGATAAATACACTACCATCCTCCCCAATACTACCATGATAAAGACACTACCATCCTCCCCAATACTACCATGATAAAGACACTGCCATCCTCCCCAATATTACCATGATAAATGCACTACCATCCTCCCCAATACTACCATGATAAAGACACTACCGTCCTTCCCAATACTACCATGATAAATGCACTACCATCCTCCCCAATACTACCATGATAAAGACACTACCATCCTTCCCAATACTACCATGATAAAGACACTACCATCCTCCTCAATATTACCATGATAAGTACACTACCATCCTCCCCAATACTACCATGATGAAGACACTACCATCCTTCCCAATACTACCATGATAAAGACACTACCATCCTCCCCAATATTACCATGATAAGTACACTACTATCCTCCCCAATACTACCATGATAAGGACACTACCATCCTCCCCAATATTACCATGATGAAGACACTACCATCCTCCCCAATATTACCATGATAAGTACACTACTATCCTCCCCAATACTACCATGATAAGGACACTACCATCCTCCCCAATATTACCATGATGAAGACACTACCATCCTCCCTAATATTACCATGATAAATGCACTACCATCCTCCCCAATACTACCATGATAAAGGCACTACCATCCTCCCCAATACTACCATGATAAAGGCACTACCATCCTCCCCAATACTACCATGATAAAGGCACTACCATCCTCCCAATACTACCATGATAAAGGCACTACCATCCTCCCCAATACTACCATGATAAAGACACTACCATCCTCCCCAATATTACCATGATAAATGCACTACCATCCTCTCCAATACTACCATGATAAAGGCACTACCATCCTCCCCAATACTACCATGATAAAGGCACTACCATCCTCCCCAATACTACCATTATAAAGGCACTACCATCCTCCCCAATACTACCATGATGAGGACACTACCATCCTCCCCAATACTACCATGATAAGGACACTACCATCCTTCACAATACTACCATGATAAGGACACTACCATCCTCCCCAATATTACCATGATAAGGACACTACCATCCTCCTCAATACTACCATGATAAGGACAATACCATCCACTACCATGATAAGTACACTACCATCCTCCCCAATAATACCATGATAAAGACACAACCATCCTCCCCAATACTATCATGATAAAGACACTACCATCCTCCCCAATACTACCATGATAATGACACTACCATCCTCCTCAATATTACCATGATAAATGCACTACCATCCTCCCCAATACTACCATGATAAAGACACTACCGTCCTTCCCAATACTACCATGATAAATGCACTACCATCCTCCCTAATATTACCATGATAAATGCACTACCATCCTTCCCAATACTACCATGATAAAGACACTACCATCCTCCTCAATATTACCATGATAAGTACAATACCATCCTCCCCAATACTACCATGATGAAGACACTACCATCCTTCCCAATACTACCATGATAAAGACACTACCATCCTCCCCAATATTACCATGATAAGTACACTACTATCCTCCCCAATACTACCATGATAAGGACACTACCATCCTCCCCAATATTACCATGATGAAGACACTACCATCCTCCCCAATATTACCATGATAAGTACACTACTATCCTCCCCAATACTACCATGATAAGGACACTACCATCCTCCCCAATACTACCATGATAAAGACACTACCATCCTCCCTAATATTACCATGATAAATACACTAACATCCTCCCCAATACTACCATGATAAAGGCACTACCATCCTCCCCAATACTACCATGATAAAGGCACTACCATCCTCCCCAATACTACCATGATAAAGGCACTACCATCCTCCCAATACTACCATGATAAAGGCACTACCATCCTCCCCAATACTACCATGATAAAGACACTACCATCCTCCCCAATATTACCATGATAAATGCACTACCATCCTCTCCAATACTACCATGATAAAGGCACTACCATCCTCCCCAATACTACCATGATAAAGGCACTACCATCCTCCCCAATACTACCATTATAAAGGCACTACCATCCTCCCCAATACTACCATGATGAGGACACTACCATCCTCCCCAATACTACCATGATAAGGACACTACCATCCTTCACAATACTACCATGATAAGGACACTACCATCCTCCCCAATATTACTATGATAAGGACACTACCATCCTCCTCAATACTACCATGATAAGGACACTACCATCCACTACCATGATAAGTACACTACAATCCTCCCAATAATACCATGATAAAAACACTACCATCCTTCCCAATACTACCATGATAAAGACACTACCATCCTCCCCAATACTACCATGATAAAGACACTACCATCCTCCCCAATACTACCATGATAAAGGCACTGCCATCCTTCCCAATACTACCATGATAAGGACACTGCCATCCTCCCCAATGGTGGGCGAAACGTCTTAGAAACTTACAACGCCACGACTAGAATAATAAATAATTAAATCACAAACTAGAGAGTAATATTTAGAAGACGTTTCGCTCACTCCCGGACCATTATAAGGACGTTTCGATTCGTTCGAAAACTTTTGGGACCATCGTCAAGTCCCGACGAAAATAGGTGAGAGAAAGGGATGAGAGAGAGGGGTGAGAGAGAAGGGTGAGAGAGAGGGGTGAGAGAGAGAGGTGAGAGAGAAGGGCGAGAGAGAGGGGCGAGGAGAGGAGACGAAAGGAGAATAGGGAAGAGGAGAGAGAATAAGGAGCAGTTAAGACAGGAGATTAGCCCCACCCAGCAGTGTAGCAGTAATAGCGTGAGCGATCCTTCAATCTCCCGTCATTCTACACCCGCAGGAATGCCGTGATAATCACCATGATACAAGGATGCTGAATGCCGTCTCCCCGCGAACACACTTGTCGAAGTATCGTGCGCCTTAAGATCGCGCATAATAACACTCGGGCGTCCTTGAGCTAGCGGTGCGGCGTCAAGCGAGGTTCTGTGTCTTCGACACACCCACCGGTAAAGGGACCTGATGATGGTGCTGGAAATTACAGAGGGAAGTTCTGATGGAGACACGCCCTGTGACCTTCCTGGGTAGCGCTGCCTTGTCCCCCTCCTCCCTACCAGCGACAGCAGTAACAGCAGCAACAACAGCAGCAGCAGTTGCAAGGAGACGCTAAGTATATAATGCCCCGACTCCTTCTCCAAGGCGTCAGTCTCTTGCTCACCCTCGCCAGAACACCAACACAGATCAAGGTAAACATTGCGAATATTCTTACATTTACATCCTTCGACACGAGTGGGACTGGTTGGGTGTGAGTGCCTACCTAACATGGGCTAACAGGCCTATTGCAGTACTCTTCTGTTCTTAAATTCTCATGAATGAGATTGGTTGCGATAAGCATCTGCCTAGCATGGGTAAAGGCGGTCATTTCAATGCCCCTCTTATTTATTTATTATCTTCTAATAAATGATAATTCAAGTTATCTAAATCTTTAAAACGTTAAAAAGAAAAAAACAATATTTTTCACCACCCTTTACAGTGAATTCACAATTATCTTCGCGATACAGTGCGATTTTATTATTTAGAGTATAAATCAGTCTCACCTTACGCCATGTCTCGTTTGAGATTATTCCTGACAATATCTGTCAAATGCAACTGTCAACAAAATTAATTTCGCATAGATAGTGTATTGTACGCCTCATATCCATCCTGTGGATGGTAGTGGCTAGTTTATTGTGTACTTCATATCTATCCTGTGGATGGTAGTGGCTAGTTTACTGTGTACTTCCTATTTATCCTATGGATGGTAGTGGTTAGTTTATTGTGCACTTCATATCCATCCTGTGGATGGTAGAGGCAGAATATAGGGGTACACAAAAGGCCTAGGAACTAGGAACTAGAAAATAGGAGCTAGGAACTAGAAAATAGGAACTAGGAACTAGAAAATAGGAACGAGGAACTAGAATATAGGAACTAGAAACGAGAAAATAGGAACTAGGAACCAGGCCAGACGTAAATTGAGTGTAATGTGGTACATTTACAACCATATCCAATCATAGGCCATGTCTGCGTACACAACAATGCTGGTGGTGATTATGGTGGCGTTGGCTGGCGTTGCGAATGCAGTGGCTGACCCCGTGGCTGACCCCGTGGCTGACCCCGTGGCTGACCCAGTGGCTGATCCTGAAGCTGATCCCGTGGCTGACCCCGTGGCTAACCCTGTAGCTGACCCCGAGGCTGACCCCGTGGCTGAGGCAAAGGCTGACCCCATATACCCCGAGGCTCCTCCCGTATACCCCATCGTTGACCCTGTATACCCCGTGGCTGCCCCGGAGTACCCCGTGTACCATGCCCCAGCTCCTTGCTACCCTAAAACAGCCTACGTCACTGCTGTTAAGGAAGCTCTACAAGAGGTACGTACAGACACGGGTTCAATACTCTAGAACTGAAGAAGTTCAAAGTTCAGGGAAGTTCAGCTGGTCATTACTGAAGCAGATTGAACTTATCAGAACTTTGGTAACTTCAGGCAGGGTGACCCGAAAAAGAAGAATCACTTTCATTATCATTCACTCAATTTATCAGTTTATCAATACATAAAATACCAATTAATTCTATATAGATCAGATGTCAGAGGCAAAAAATACCATAAATTTTCAAACCATTTTTCAATGCTTTTCAGAAATTCTCGTTTTTTTTACTAATAACCCTTCAAATTTGGAAAGATTTTTTTTTTCAAAAATCCTTCAGATTTCCGATTTTTTTTTATTTATTCATTGTGGGAATTCTGTAACACTTAATATATACTTAGAAATTGTTAGCTTACTTAAGCAGCGTCATTGAAGTTATTGGTACGTGAAATTGCTTGCAATATTGATAAATCCTTTCACTATAGGTGCAATTAATAATAATAATAACAATAATAATAATAGTAATAATAATAATAATAATAATAATAATAATAATAATAATAATAATAATAATAATAATAATAATAATAATTATTATTATTATTATTATTATTATTATTATTATTATTATTATTATTATTATTATTATTATTAACATTATAATCACCACAGGTACCAGTATACAAGACAGTAGTGCAGAAGCAAGTTGTACCTACCACCCTCTACAAGACCCACTACCAAACCCACTACCAGACTAAGTACCAGACCCAGTTCGTGCCCAAGTACGTCACCGAAACGGCCTACAAGACCCAAGTGCAGTACGTGCCTCACTACGAGACCAAGTACCAGACCCAGTACCACACACAGTACGTAACTAGAGCCGAGTATGTGCCTACGTACGTGCCTCTCACGCTCTACAAGACCCACTATCAGACCCAGGTTAAGTACCAGACCGTGTATACCACCCATTACACGCCCCAGTACGTGACCCAGACCCTAGTCAAATACCAGACGGCGTACCAGACCAAAGTTGTACCAGAGTACGTGACAGTACCCGTGGAGAAGGTCGGCTACGTCACGGCCTGCCCTACACCCTACTACTAAAAACAAAAGCGGACCCAACAATCGACCCTATTTAAACTCTCACAGTTTACGATTGTATATAAGAAAAAAAATAACTCGATATCTCTAGAATTTATCTCTCAGTTTTTAGCCACCAAATGGATTTAAAACTGATATTTAAAAATAGGAAATCGAGAAGTCATGTGGGATTCGATCCTGTGTTCAGGATTCCAGCTTCCATGTTATGTTTTGGTGCTACGGCCAAAGGATTCAAAGTGTAATATAGAATAAAGAATCGCATTGTATCCCTGTGTTTGATTTGGAAATTCTCTTAATAAGGATTGTTGATACTGTAATTAATCATGTAAAGGCGATGTGAAGATAAATGTTTACAAAAGTAAATGGGATAATAATTCAGACTGATTATTATTATTATTATTATTATTATTATTATTATTATTATTATTATTATTATTATTATTATTATTATTATTATTATTATTATTATAATTATTATTATTATGATGGTGATGATAATGATAATGTTACTAATATCACTACTGTAACAGTTCTTTCACTCTCTCTCTCTCTCTCTCTCTCTCTCTCTCTCTCTCTCTCTCTCTCTCTCTCTCTCTCTCTCTCTCTCTCTCTCTCTCTCTCTCTCTCTCTCTCTCTCTCTCTCTCTCTAAGTTTCCCACACATACTGATAGTTTTTAATGGGTTCGTGGATGACCATTCACTTAATATATTTTTGAAGTCATGTTTCCCAAATTCCCTATAAAAATAATTTAATGTTAGGTAATAGTCCGAACAGTACGTGGTGAGTGGCACGTGGTGAGTGACACGTGGTGAGTGGCACGTGGTAAATGGCACGTGGCGGAAGTGGAAATATCTGAGAATCATTTAGTGTTTCAGTTATGCAAATGGCGTAACACTTCTAATGTGTTCCTCACATCCATTCTGTGGACGAGTGTAGCTAGTTTATTGTGATCATCATATATATCCTGTTGACTGTAACAGTCAGTTCTGTGTGAGCATCTTCCAACTATCCTGTGGACGGTAGTGTTGTCTATATTCATCAGATGACTTAGTACTTTGCGATTCACCACACAACAACCTACATCTATTGTCGGTGTCTTCACAATCCCGTGTAGCCACCGTGAAAATAATTACGTAGGAGAGACAGGAAGGAATTTGTCCGCTAGACTTAATGAATAGAACTATCTATGCTACAGGGACGATCTCAGTAAAGAACGAGTGGCCCATAAGGACGCAGAGGGACGAATAATTTTAACAGAGTCTAATCCCTACAGACGGAGTTGGTTTGGAATGCAGAAACAAATGAGTAATCCGCAGGCACATCTGAAGGACTGTACCAAAAGCGTAAATGATCTTCACAAAAAACTGTCTCTACAGACTTCGTTGTTTGGACACCTCTCTTATTGCTGTAACAATCAAACGCACACAAAAACAGGAAATATAGTATTGCTGAGACGCTGGTACACAAGATTATCAAAAGAGCATCACCTTGACTCCACCAGACACAAGAGTCAGGCGGCATCCTGCAAGACCCTGCCAGACCCTGCCAGACCCTGCCAGACCCTGCCAGACCCTGCCAGACCCTGCCAGACCCTGCCAGACCCTGCCAGACCCTGCGAGACCCTGCCAGACCCTGCCAGACCTCGCATCTTCTCAGAGTCCTAAACGCCCATTTAAGTTGAATTCTTTTACCCTTATATTTATTTGGAGTAACGAAGGTCTCAGGACAGAAATTGTCCCCATTGAATATGTCCTAAAATTATTGCCTATTTTTTTTAATACCAGTCGATTTCACGGTACTCAGTACATCCATCCTGTGGACGGTAGTTACTAGTGCAATGAACATCTCTCATCCATCCTATGGATAGTAGTGACTAGTCCATAGTGCAGTGTGCAATGGATAATGCAATGATTATCTCTTTTATCCATCCTATCGACAGTACTTCCTAGTGCAATGAACATCTCTCATCCATCCTATGGACGGTACTGGCTAGTACAATGAGCATCTCTCATACCCATCCTATAGGTGCTAGTGGCTAGTCCATTGTGCATTCCATATTCATCCTGTGGATGGCAGAGCGAGAGGATAAGGATGCACAATCATCTATGAAAAGTACTTTTAGAGTCCTAACATGAGTACATTTCCTATACTACATTTACAAATCTGTCAAATTTATATCTCTTACAAATAAATTTATAATATTTACTCGGATTTTCAAGCATTTTTCACTAGTATATTTTTCATTAGTATATTTTTCACTAGTATATTTCTTGAATTCATTTTCTTAGTTTAATTTCTCAAAAATGTGATATTTTTTCCTGAGGTTGTGATCCAAAAGTGAGCCGGAATTATATTGTCATGTTTATGTGAAGCATCATGTCAGTGTGGAGGCTCGATCCTCAGTGTTCTAACAGCGAGACGGAAACTAGGAATCAACGACCTCTGGTGAGGTCCTTGAGCAAGCTACAGAAAGTGAAATTGATGATGGTCATAGCTGAGTTATGTTGATGGAGAAGGACCTTGATAACACTGGAGGGAGGAGGAGGAGGAGGAGGAGAAAAGAGGACCTTGATAATATTGGCCTTGTAACATAACGCTGAAGCCACGGCCATCTTTCCGGCGCTGAAAGCTCTGAAGAACTGACAGCTGTGCCAGAACGAGTCACGACTAGGACTGATGAATGACACATGTACAACACTTGGGTATCATCAAAATGTCTTATTCATCACGTAAATGAATCGATTTGCATACTGTTTACTGCAGATTAGCCTGAAACAGGCCTTCTCTCTCTCTCTCTCTCTCTCTCTCTCTCTCTCTCTCTCTCTCTCTCTCTCTCTCTCTCTCTCTCTCTCTCTCTCTCTCTCTCTCTCTCTCTCTCTCTCTCTCTCTCTCTCTCTCTCTCTCTCTCTCTCTCTCTCTCTCTCTCTCTCTCTCTTTCAAACCCTAAGGTATTCTATAAGTATATAAGGAACAAGGAAATGGTGAAATATATGACACGATCTCTAATAGCCAGCGAGGGTGGAATGACTAGCAGCAGTAAAGAAATAACTTCCGTGCACAACACAGCCTTCAGCTCTGTTTTCACAACTTAAAACGACGCCTGAAACTGACGTACAAAATGTAATCTGAAAGTGGATAGCAATGATATGAAATACTTTAATACAGCAATGCAGTACTGTGGTATCTTTTATTGACCCGTGAATTAATAAAGGTCAGAGCAAGGGATTTAAGAACGTCAATAAAGGACTTGATAATATCATAAGTGTTTCTGTATCTTAAGATGAATGTGTACCTGATGGTCTGATCCCCTTAAAACTACGTCTTCTACTATCTCCAGTGTTATATTCGTCTGTAATGGACTGATGAAATACACAAGGGAGGTAATCTGACAGTGATGTTTAACTGTCGTCACTGCAAGAGTGTGAAATACCGAACGACTGGAGTGAACGTGAAGTATACCATGACACAACGAACGAACGACTGGAGTGAACGTGACGTATTCCATGACACAATGAACGTTCCTTCCTCTGTTAACCATTGCAATTTCTCGGACCAACCAGGCTGTTGGGGATAACTAAACTACTGGAATATAAGAAAGAACAGGAGCTCATTGCAGTCATTTACTTTGACATTTGTTGTAGATCAATGAACAACGGCAATATAGCTTAGGATTATAACGTTTCATGAGAGATAACAGTTGTGACAGGCAGTCAGTATGTGCTTCATGATAAACTGTCTTTATTACAGGTACTGTCAGAATTCTTCACTCATATCTATAAAAAAATATGAGTCAAAGCTTTGCATAGTTGTAGTTATGCTAAATAACACGCTTATATATATATATATATATATATATATATATATATATATATATATATATATATATATATATATATATATATATATATATATATATATATATATATATATATATATATATATATATATATATATATATATATATATATATATATATATAAATATATATATATATATATATATATATATATATATATATATATATATATATATATATATATATATATATAATGTATGTGCGTATATATGTTTGAGTGTGTGAGAAAGAGAGAGAGTTTATTACATACTATCAACTAAAACCACTAACACAATTATAAATTGTTTTTGGAATGTTTCCATTAAGTTAGTGTTAACATTGTTACATTGTCTTTGTTAGTTCAACAACAATGGTGAGAATTATGATGACTTGTGTTGCTGTCGTTACTATTTTGTCGTCTTCATTGTCTTATCGTTTTTACAATGATTTTATTTTTTATTTTTCTTACATTTCTCTTATTATACTTCTTACTCATCTTTCTTTTTTCCATCTTGTTTTTCCTCGATGGTTTTCTTTTGTTTTTCTTAATTCTTCTTTATACCGCTCCTTCTTCCACTTCTTTCCACTTACTGTTGTTCAGAACAGTGGTATAAAAATCCTTATCGCAAATTACTTACCTAAAAGTACTTGGGAATAAACTAAGTTCCTCCAACGTTATTCTCGAGTATTTTCCCCTTGATATAACGGTACACCATCATCCTCCCCTTCCCCACACCCTTCAAACTACACCCCTTCCCCACACCCCTCCCACCACACCCTACCACCTGATCCTGCGAGCGTAATCGGCGTCAAGATTGAAACTGAAGTAGGTACCGAGAAGAACACGACCTCACGCAGTGCGAATTCACGTAACGCGCGACCTTCATTAAGCGCATGACCGCCCCTTCTCCCCCTAGTCCTTCTCCTCCAATGCGCGTTCGTCCTTTGGACGCGCGAAAGAGCCCCGCCCTCCCGGCACTATAAATACCTCACTCGCAGAATCTGAAGTCGTCAGTCTCTTGCTCTCCGCCCTCCAGGAAACAGCAGCTCTCGAGGTGAACATTCGAGCTCTTCTTTCACTTAAAATATTTTTTAATCTGAATACGTAATGAACAAACTTTAAAATCAGGATAAACCTCAATAATAGGGCGAAAAACAACGTAACTGTATATACTTATTGGAAATAAAGGAAAGAGTAACAACAGTCATTAGATGTATGAAGTTAACAGATATCTTTTTGGAGAAAAACTCCTGTTAATGGTTCGAGTGAAAAAGGGATAAACGTGTTAAATGGGACGTGATAAAGCCATGAATCATATATACTTAAAGCATCATTAATCTTCATTATTTATTACACTTGCTCTTTCAGAAATAGGCTTTCACGCTTTCTCGATTGTCTAAAATAATTGATGTGTGATTAGTTTAAAAAAAAAAATAACGTTTAATTCTATGTCAATGCTGCAAATACATTAAGAAGTGAAAATTGTGTAATAACTTGGATTAGAAAAAAATGAAAAGCATGTAAAAGACATTTGTAACTTTCTGCCTCAATCAAAGACCCTTTGACTTTTGAAAAAAGGGTCACTGACCAGTGACGAGGGTCTGTGACTGAGACCCCTTCAGTCAGGGACCCTCTTTTACATGCGTTTCGCTCTCCACTCAGTGACTTCTCACTTTTCATCGACCAGTGTTTATGGCACATTAACCCGAGGATTTTAAGAGATGTATAACGAGTAGTGTCTTATGTTGCAGATGGTGTCTTCAAATTTGTTTGTAGTGGTGGTGTTGGCTGTGGTGGCGGCAGTGGTGGCTGACCCTGTCTATCCTGAACCTTGCTACCCCAAGACTCATTATGTCACCCAGTACCAAACTGAAGTTCAGCAGGTCAGTGTCGGTGCAGGTTCTGGTTAAAACAGGAGCAGGTCAGAACTAGGGCAGGTACTGCATTAGAGAACATTTAAGAGTTAATTCTAGATCATGATCATCAGGTCAACACTCAGAGAGGTTCAGAAACACAGCATAAACATCAGAACATAA
>NC_091344.1:23188412-23223412 GCF_038502225.1 Cherax quadricarinatus
GATTTTTTTGTATGCTAAAACGTCGTATCTACATTATTTTTTTACATTTAAGAAAATCATCGTCACGAGTGAAAGTGACCAGTGAAGGTGACCAGTAATGGTGACCAGTGATGGTGACCAGTGCAGGTGACCAGTGCAGGTGACAAGTGCAGGTGACCAGTGCAGGTGACCAGTGCAGGTGACCAGTGAAGGTAACCAGTGCAGGTGACCAGTGAAGGTGACCAGTGCAGGTGACCAGTGAAGGTGACCAGTGCAGGTGACCAGTGAAGGTAACCAGTGCAGGTGACCAGTGAAGGTGACCAGTGATGGTGACCAGTGCAGGTGACCAGTGCAGGTGACCAGTGCAGGTGACCAGTGCAGGTGACCAGTGCAGGTGACCAGTGCAGGTGACCAGTGAAGGTGACCAGTGCAGGTGACCAGTGAAGGTGACCAGTGCAGGTGACCAGTGAAGGTAACCAGTGCAGGTGACCAGTGAAGGTGACCAGTGATGGTGACCAGTGCAGGTGACCAGTGCAGGTGACCAGTGCAGGTGACCAGTGCAGGTGACCAGTGCAGGTGAGCAGTGCAGGTGACCAGTGAAGGTTGCCAGTGATTGTGACCAGTGCAGGTGACCAGTGCAGGTGACCAGTGAAGGTGACCAGTGATGGTGACCAGTGCAGGTGACCAGTGCAGGTGACCAGTGCAGGTGACCAGTGCAGGTGAGCAGTGCAGGTGACCAGTGCAGGTGACCAGTGCAGGTGACCAGTGCAGGTGACCAGTGATGGTGACCAGTGCAGGTGACCAGTGAAGGTGACCAGTGATTGTGACCAGTGATGGTGACCAGTGATGGTGGCCAGTGCAGGTGACCAGTGCAGGTGACCAGTGATGGTGACCAGTGATAGTGACCAGTGATGGTGACCAGTGATGGTGGCCAGTGCAGGTGACCAGTGATGGTGACCAGTGCAGGTGACCAGTGATGGTGACCAGTGATGGTGACCAGTGGTGGTGACCAGTGCAGGCGACCAGTGCAGGTGACCAGTAATGGTGACCAGTGCAGGTGACCAGTGATGGTGACCAGTGATGGTGACCAGTGATGGTGACCAGTGCAGGTGACCAGTGAAGGTGACCATTGATGGTGACCAGTGATGGTGACCAGTGAAGGTGACAAGTGCAGGTGACCAGTGCAGGTGACCAGTGATGGTGACCAATGCAGGTGACCATTGAAGGTGACCAATGCAGGTGACCAGTGCAGGTGACCAGTGAAGGTGACCAGTGATGGTGGCCAGTGAAGGTGAACAGTGCAGGTGACCAGTGCAGGTGACCAGTGAGGGTGACCAGTGCAGGTGACCAGTGAAGGTGACCAGTGATGGTGACCAGTGCAGGTGACCAGTGCAGGTGACCAGTGCAGGTGACCAGTGATGGTGACCAGTGCAGGTGACCAGTGCAGGTGACCAGTGCAGGTGACCAGTGCAGGTGACCAGTGCAGGTGACCAGTAATGGTGACCAGTGCAGGTGACCAGTGAAGGTGGCCAGTGATGGTAACCAGTGCAGGTTATTAACAATGTAAGGAATTCCTTGCATTGTTAATATATCTAGTAAGGCTGATGCATGCAGGGGATGAGATGAAAAGCTGTAAGCCTTCTCCCTGAAAGCTGGCTGCCTTGGATCAAAGTCTAGCGCAATCTGGACTCCAAGGTATTGGTCCAGTGTGGGTAGATTGGTAAAGCACTGCGTACCTTGTTCCAAGGTTCGTAGGTTCGAGTCCCCTTCAGCCAGAGATCAGTGTACATATATATGTATATATATATATATATATATATATATATATATATATATATATATATATATATATATATATATATATATATATATATTGAGAGAGAGAGAAAGAGAGATGTCATGTTTGATGGCAATGTGTGGTGTGAATATTATGCAGAAAGTTCGGAGTGTGGTGATTAGGAGGAAGTGTTGAGTTACCAAAAGTATTATTCAGAGGACTGAGGAAGGGCTGCTGGAGTAGCTTCGATAATTTGTGAGAACAGAGGAAAACTGAATGACTAGGAGGGTATATAAATCTGGGGAGGAAGAAAAGAGGGGTGAGGGTCGTCCTAGGAGAGGTTAGAGGGAGGAGGAAAAGGAGGCTTTGACTGCTAGGGGCTTGGACATCCAGCAGGAGTGCGTGAGCATGCTCGATAAGAGTGGGTGGAGGCAAGTGGTTTTCGTGATTTAACGTGTTGTTGGAGTTTGAGCGTGGGAATATTTATGAAGGTATTCGGGAAAACCGGTTAGCCGGGCTTGAGTCCTGGAGGTGTGAAGTACAGTGCCTACAGTCTGAAGGAGGCGTTAGAATGCTGTGGTTTGGAAAGGTATCTGAACTGAGATGTCGGCATACCTATGACAAGACAGTGATTAAATGAGTAACAGCTTTCTTCTGTGTTGGCTCATTCTACCTCGGTGAGAGACGACCTGAGTGTTACACACACACACACACACACACACACACACACACACACACACATACACACACACACACACACACACATACACACACACACACACATAGTAGCAATCAGCGAAGAGGCGGGGCCAAGAACTGTGACTCGACCCCTGCAACCACAAATAGGTGAGTACAAATAGGTGAGTACATACATACATACATACATACATACATACATACATACATATATATATATATATATGTATATATATATATATATATATATATATATATATATATATATATATATATATATACATATATATATATATATATATATATAATATATATAACATATATAATATATATGTAAATATATATATATATATATATATATCTGTATATATATGTATATATATGTTATATATATATATATATTTATATATATATATGTATATATATATATTATATATATATATATATATATATATATATATATATATATATATATATATATATATATATATATATATATATATATATATATATATATATATATATATATATATATATATATATATATATATATATATATATATATATATATATATATATATATATATATATATATATATATATATATATATATATATATAAGTTCCAGAAAATAGAGTAAATGGGAAATAGATACTTAAAACAAATAAAAGACAAAGAAGAAGAAGAAGAAGAAGAAGAAGAAGAAGAAGAAGAAGAAGAAGAATGTATAACCTTGGTTAGCTCCACAATTCACTTCCTGCAGCTGTTACTCTCTCACACAAACAAATAATGAGCATCACGCTAAACAAAAGTGAACGACAGTATCCGTCACCATACCTGCCATCACTGCCTGGAGACCTCTGGCAACACGAGAAGAGGAGCACCCTATAAATACTGCAGCGCTCTTGGATCGAACCATCAGTCTTCTTCCTACTGTCGTACTATCAACAACTCCCAGAGTGAGCTCTCGTGCAGGATTTAGTCCATCAATATCATTCTTTGCTCTAAATCAAGAACTGTGGCAGTAGTCATGTGAGAGTGCTATGAATCTTTATATCGCAATTTATTAATTCCCTAAATCTGTGTTGCAGATGCAGTCTTCAGGCTTGTGTGTGGTGGTAGTGTTGGCTGTGGTTGCAGCGGTGGTGGTGGCTGACCCAAGCTACCCTCAACCAGCTCCCTGTTACCCCAAGACCCAGTACGTCACCAAGTACCAGACACAGGTCCAACAGGTCAGTACTGGGACAGCTCCAAGATAAATACGAATTAATTAATAGGTTATTGTGCTAGGAAAGGAGAATAACAAAGAGAACAGGTGAGGTTAGCACCCACAGCAAGAGGCTGCTAAAACTAGCAGGTTAGTGAGCTATCCACTGTACCATGTTAGTCTAGTCAGAGTCACCAAACTAGGTGTGTTTTTATACATACTAGGAAGGTTGGCATAGTCCCCACTGTGTCCGCGTGAGTACGAAAGGTTGGCATAGTCCCCACTGTGTCCGCGTGAGTACGAACAGCATGAAATGCAATACTGAAGAAGAAACTTAATAAAAAATCTTAATAACAAGTTTAATATAAGTTTTCTTAAGAATTCTTGAAGAAGTAAATATATAATATATTATTGCATCTTCTGCAGGTGCCAGTGTATAAAACAGTCTACAAAACACAAGTCGTCCCCACCACCTTCTATCAGACCCAGTACCAAACCCAGTACCAGACCAAGTACCAGACCCAGTACGTTCCCCAGTATGTCACCCAGACAGTCTACAAGACGCAAGTTCAGTACGTGACTCAGTACCAGACCGTATACAAGACCCAGTACCAAACTCAGTATGTGACCAAGACCCAATATGTACCACAATACATCACAAAGACCCAATACCAGACTCAATACGTTACCCAGACTCAATACCAGACTGTGTACAAGACTGAATACAAACCCCAGTATGTAACAAAGACTCAGGTAGAGTACCACACCCAGTACCAAACCCAAGTGGTCCCCGAGTACCACACAGTCACCAAGACCCAGCACACATACAAGACAGTGTGCCCCAAGCCTTCCTACGGCTACTGAAGACCCAGCACACCTACAAGACCATCTTCTCAAAGCCTACCTGCAGCTCCTAAAAACCTGGGCAGTTATCAGATCTCCAGGCTTCTCTCATCCAAATGATTCATTGCTGTATAAACTTGGCATTGTTATCATGGACAGAGGAAACTTCATTATTTATAACGAACACGAGATTCCACGTTACTTTAATAAAATGTTTATCTCGAATATTTTTAATGTATGCAATCGACTTCAAAACAAACCAAAATAAATTATACAGTTTTAAATTATTTTGTTTTAAAGATCATCAGATTTACTTATAATATATGAGTATTTAGCAAAATTACAATGTTTTGGTAGTGTTGCTTCGTCCTGTCGTTGTTTTTCAATAACGAGAGTCTTTGTAATACTCGTCCCTTCACTATCTGATTACGATTATATGTAAATGTTGATGAAAGTCTCACACATATAGGTAAACCATGTTGAGTCAGTTGTCTGGTGTTCGTAATGTCCAACTGAGTCAGTGGTCTGATGCTTGCCATGTCCAACTGAGTCAGTGATCGTGTGTTTGCCATGTCCAACTGGACGAAAGATAATGTTCTCTCAGGGACGGTGAAGAAATACCTGATCGAATATAAAAGGTAAACACTCTGAGAGCAAGGTACTTAACACAATACCATGTTTACAGAATCAAGAGATACGGGGTTGAGGGGAATATAAAGCTAACCCAGTTAAAAGCAGGGAACTAAAATTTTAATTAGAAAGCAAAGTTAATGAAGTTAATTCAGTGTCACAAAATTGAAGTCTCTCTATATCTGTTGTATTATATTTTACTAAGTGTTAAACGCACGTGTTTTATTCAGCATAAGGAGTGACAGAGGCTGGATAACTTGTCCAGTAGTCACGGCTCAGTCCGTGTTCAATCAGGCTGTTGGTGTCGGGGCTTCATAAAGTCCACACTGACAGACCTTTCAGCAGCGTCTGACAGCTTCCTTCCTCAAGACCAAACTATTAAAACAAGAGTTCAAATTTATATATTCTGAGAACTATATTCCCATCGAAATATATACATTGGAATCACACTTATTGGAACGCATAAGATGTATATAAATCTGTACATATAAACTGAGATTTTAGTTTAATCAAAATTTCTTCGGTGTTAGATCATTAGTGACTGCTTACGTACATTTGATATGCAGCTGTAGTGACAGTCGTGCAATGGATAGGCTTCAAACTTAGTAAACTAAAAAATACTACAATTGTCTATTCATTAGGTTAGTAAAATAATAATAATAATAATAATAATAATAATAATAATAATAATAATAATAATAATAATAATAATAATAATAATAATAATAATAATAATAATAATCATTATTATGTACTACGTAAACAGACATAGCTGACATCAATGACAAACTACTATATAGAAAGTCTCTGGTTCTGCAAAGCATTTAGGTCAAATTAGGCCAATTTTCTCCTCAGGATGCGACCCACACCAGTCTACTAACACTACCTATTTTACTGATGGGTGAACAGGGACAGCAGGTTTCTCAAGGAAACACGTCCTAATGTTTCCACCCGTACCGGGGATCGAACCACGAGCCTCCATATGTGAGCTGAGTGAAGTAGCAATCAAGCAACAGGAAGCACCAAGCAAAGAACATTATCAAATGTGAAACAAGCATAAATAACTCAAGAAAATCAACAGCACGTTCTATAACCGTTAAATTAAATACCTACAGAGAATTATGCAATCTTCTACGTCGCGACCATATCTCCTCTTTAGTCATACCACATTAAACTTCTCTAGTCTCTCCTTGCGACGCATGCGTTTCAAAACAGCCTACATTCTATTGGTTAACTTCGGATTTCTTTTCTATTCGATTCGGTGAGGGCTCCATGCCAGTGCTGCGTACTCGAGGGTTGTTCATGTGTTGTGTACAGCGTTCTAAATGATTCCTTCTTCAAGTTGGTTGCCCGAGTTAAAAGTCTGTCGACAGCACAGGGGTCAATAAGGTTGCAGAATTAGACACGTGCCATATCTGGGTATCTTTATTTGTAGACGTATCGCCCACCAGTGGCTTTATCAATACAGATTCAAGGATATATGTCCTTGAATTTGCAGTGATAAAGACACTGGAGGGAGAAACGTCTATAAATAAAGATACAAAGATAATGCACATGTGTCTTATTCTTTATTTTGTCGGTATTATAGACCATTCATGTACAACATCTTAGGTTGCATCAACTGTATACCTCAGTCAAGAAGACTGTTTCCTTCAAATATTTATACATTTGAGGAAAACATCTCTGTATATATACACAGATGTCCCTTCCATAGGACCCAATAACCAATACTTAAATTCGACGCCTCGTCGGGGTCTTTCTACCTAAGAATTCCTCGCTGGGACCTCTTACCTGAGTGTTCTTCGCTGGATCTGCCTAAGTGATCCTCGCTGGGACCTTCTACCTGAGTGTTCTTCGCTGGATCTGCCTAAGTGATCCTCGCTGGGACCTTCTACCTGAGTGTTCTTCGCTGGATCTGCCTAAGTAATCCTCGCTGGGACCTTCTACCTGAGTGTTCTTCGCTGGATCTGCCTAAGTAATCCTCGCTGGGACCTCCTACCTGAGTGTTCCTCGCTGGGTCTGCCTAAGTAATCCTCGCTGGGACCTTCTACCTGAGTGTTCTTCGCTGGATCTGCCTAAGTAATCCTCGCTGAGATCTTTTACCTGAGTGTTTCTTGCTGGGTCTAAGTGATTGTTTGGAGACGAGGTCGCGTGAGGCCGTGAGCGACCGTCCTGAGACTGGCACATAGTCCTTGTTAACGAGAAAAAACTCAACGCCAGGGAAAACATTGAACCATCTGTTTCATGAAGAAACTCTGACTATCAGTTTTTAGGAGTCGTTTAAAAGTACATTAATAATAATAATAATAATAATAATAATAATAATAATAATAATAATAATAATAATAATAATAATAATAATAATAATAATAATAATAATAATAATAATAATAATAATAATATTAATAATAATAATAATATTAATAATAATAATAATAATAATAATAATAATAAGAAGAAGAAGAAGAAGAAGAAGAAGAAGAAGAAGAAGAAGAAGAAGAAGAAGAAGAAGAAGAAGAAGAAGAAGAAGAAGAAGAAGAAGAAGAAGAAGAAGAAGAAGAAGAAGAAGAAGAAGAAGAAGAGCAACAACAACAACAACAGCAACAACAACAACAAAAGACGAAAAAGGAGAAAAAGAAGAAGCAGAAGAAAAAGAAGAGGAAGAAGAAGAAATAATAATAATTATAATTATAATGACAATAATAACAATAAACAGAAATAATAACAATAATTATAATAGTAATGACAATAATAATAATAATAATAATAATAATAATAATAATAATAATAATAATAATAATAATAATAATAATAATAATAATAATAATAATAATAATAATAATAATAATAATAATAATAATAATAATAATAATAATAATAATAATAATAATAATAATGCATAAGTTGATCATTTCTTCATTAAAAAAAATAATTTTAGTAACAAGAGGAAGAAAAAATTTAAGAAAATACTTTTTTTTTTTACAGACAGAATTACTTAAAAATGTAAAAAAAGTCAGAGAATATGAACAGAAAATTGATGATAACAATTTAACACGAGGAAAAGAAGAACAAAATAACAGAAAATGACGAGCAAACCTTAGGATTTTCCGCAAATTCACATCACGCAATTCTTGCTTTCTCACATGAACAAATATTGACCAATAAACAAAACGTGAGCCAGTCTCCTCTAGCATACCTGCCGTCACCACCCGGCGACCTCTGGCAACAATGGAAGGAGCGGCACACTATAAATACCCCAGCACTCCTCGATCCTACCATCAGTCTTCTCCCTTCTGTTGTACTATCAACTACTCGCAGAGTGAGCTCTCGTGCTGGATTTACTTCATTATCATTTTAAGCTCTAAATCAAGAAACTATGGTAACATTCTAAAAATGCCTGGAATATTTATTTTACAATTTTTAATAGCTGATTTACTTATGTTACAGATGCAGGCTTCAGGAGTGTGTGTGGTGGTGTTGGCTGTGGTGGTGGCAGTGGTGGCTGACCCAAGCTACCCTCAACCAGCTCCCTGCTATCCAAAGACCCAGTATGTCACTCAATACCAGACACAGGTCCAGCAGGTTAGTTCGTTTGTAAGTCAGTGCATGGATAAGTAAAGCTGGTCAATACTGGGACATCTATATCAGGTCTGTAATGGGACTTGTCAAGCAGGACAATACTGGGTCATTAAGCCTGGTCAGTAATTGGGCATCTCTAGCAGGCCAATATTAGTTCTTTTCCAGCAGGTCATTGCTGGGGAATCTCCAGCATTCCAGAATTGTGAAACATCCATCAGAAAGACCAATTAATTAATATCATTCTTAGCATACCGTGACATGAGCATAAACAGAATGAAACAAAGTTTTGAGGCAGATTTTTTAAATTTCTAACAAGTTTAATGTAAGTATTGTTAAGAATTCTTGAAGAAGTAAATATACTGTATATTATTCCATCCTCTGCAGGTGCCAGTGTATAAAACAGTCTACAAAACACAAGTCGTCCCCACCACCTTCTATCAGACCCAGTACCACACCCAGTACCAGACCAAGTACCAAACCCAGTACGTTCCCAAGTATGTCACCCAAACAGTCTACAAGACGCAAGTTCAGTACGTGACTCAGTACCAGACCGTATACAAGACCCAGTACCAAACTCAGTATGTGACCAAGACCCAATATGTACCACAATACATCACAAAGACTCAATACCAGACTCAATACGTTACCCAGACTCAATACCAGACTGTGTACAAGACTGAATACAAACCCCAGTATGTAACAAAGACTCAGGTAGAGTACCACACCCAGTACCAAACCCAAGTGGTCCCCGAGTACCACACGGTCACCAAGACCCAGCACACGTACAAGACCGTGTGCCCAAAGCCTTCCTACGGTTACTGAAGACCCAGCACATCTACAAGACCGTGTGCCCCAAGCCTTCCTACGGTTGCTGAAGACCCAGCACACCTACAAGACCATCGTTCCATCGTTTCAAGCCTTTCTATGACTCCTGAAGACCTGGGCAGCCATCTGATCTCCAGTATTCTCGTAACTTCCAAATGATCCATTGTTGCCTAAACTTGGCATTATCATCATGGGCAGAGGAAACCCAATTCTTTGTAACGAACATTAGATTCCACGTCAATTTACTAAAATATTTATCTCGAATGTTATTTTTTATATATGTAATCGACTTCAAAAACAAATAAAAATAAAACCCATAATTATAAATTATTTTGTATTTATATTTCATCAAAGAACAAACTTTTCATTAAGATTCTGTTATTTTTTCTGATTATATATAAACATTATGTGTAAATATTACTGAAGAAAACATCTAAAACTGAACAGTCAGTCGACTGTTGTTGGACATATCCAGCGAAATATAATGAACTCTCTGGAACAGAGAAGAGAGATAGTTAGGTAAGACACATATGCAACAGTTAGGTATCTTTATTTCGAAACGTTTCGCCTACACAGTAGGCTTCTTCAGTCGAGTACAGAAAAGTTGATAGAAGCAGAAGAGACTTGAAGACGATGTAATCAGTCCATCACCCTTAAAGTTTTGAGGTGGTCAGTCCCTCAGTCTGGAGAAGAGCATTGTTCCGTAGTCTGAAACAATATCAACAGGAGGTGAGACGTAGGTCACTAGTAGAACGCAGATGTTGGGAGGTCAGGTCCTTCTCAAATCAACCGTTCTCACTAGCAGAGGTTGTCGAAGTTGATTTCAGGTCTGTACCAAGATACCCTTGTGTTGCAGTGTCTGACAGATTGAACATTAAAATGGTATAAAATACCGACAGAGAAGAGAGATACTTGATCATATATTAAAGAAATATACTTGAGTTATGGCCCTACTGAGCACACTGGCCCAGTGGCTACCGCGCTGGTCTGGAGGTTTACGACTCAGTAGCCGAGAATTCGAACCCCGCCCGTACCGTGGTTTGTTTACTTAATTAATCAAGAGGAACCGACTTCATTTCCTGTAGGAAGAAAATGAGCAGACGCGTTATAACAGAGCTTGTAGTTCTTTTACTGAGAGATCAAGATGCTGTGGGTTATAACAGTTTGTAGTTATCTCACTGAGAGATCAAGATGCTGTGAGTTATAACACTGTTTGTAGTTATCTCACTGAGAGATAAAGATGCAGTAGGTTATAACACAGCTTGTAGTTGTCACAGTAACAAAATAAGATGCTGTGGAGTATATAACTTTACGACAAGCACATTAGATCGATCAAGTTTCATTATTATTTCATTGTCTGGTCTGAAACTTTAAGAAAACTAGAAAAGCTAAACATTTAGGAATAAAACAAACATTATCAACTTGATTCAGTGTCACACACGGAAACTCTCCAGCTTTAAAGAAATGCCTTTATTAAATAATCTTTCATGATGCGGTAAACCCACGTGGGTCATTCAGCACAAGAAGAAGTGAAGGTTCGATAATCAGCCTCCTAACAGCGGCTCAGTCGCTGACCAATCAGACTGTTGTGTCTCTGTTTTGCATACTCCAGAGACAGCTTCCTTCTCCAAGAACAGATTTAAAATGAAATGCATAACAAAAAGAAAATTTTATTTTTATATATTCTGAGAGGTAGCAGACTTCTGTACATTATTTTTTTACTTGTTTAAGTAGATGAGATGTCCATGTTGATCAGACATTGCTCGCAACGTTAAATGATTAATTTTAAAAGTTAATTTCGTAGGTAAAAAGTCTGTCGATTTCAAAAGGGTCTTTAAGGTTGCAAATCGCCTCTACAGCACGATTAACTTATTTCCTGTAAAAGAGATTAAGGAAGCTTAGTGCATATTCACAAGAGAAAAACATCTCTCTATGTATATACACAGATGTTTCTTGTACAGTTATCAATATCAAGGTGTTTAGAGTTGTAGCCTCACTGGGTCTTGCTGCCTAAGTGACTGTCTGGAGACAAGGTCACCTGAAGTCCTGAACCATCGTCCAGTGACTCGCACATCGTAATTGTTAATAAGTTCATTTCAAAGAAAAATATTAATTGATGTCTCCCATTAAAAATACGCAGACAGCTACTTCTTACCAAACATTCAAAAAAAGTAAATTATTAAACATACATAAATTATACGCATTTGTAAAATATATATAATGATGCAACTTTTATTATTTTATGAAAACCATATTAAAGATTCAGTAACAGGAAATAAATATATGCAGAAAACATTTTTTGAAAAAAAAAAAAATTAACAATTTAAAATTATAAAAGGTTTGTAGAAGAGAAATGACAAAATGTAGAAAAGAAGAACGCAAGTAGACCGAAAACATGAATATTTTTATGCAATTTTCTTCCTTTCTCATGAACAAATAATAAATATCTCTTTAAATAAAAGTGAGCCACAATATCCTCCACTATATCTTCCATCTCTTCCCAGCGACCTCTGGCAACAATGGAAGGAGCGGTACACTATAAATACTGCAACACTTCTCGATCATACTATCAGCCTTCTCCCTCTTGTTGTACTATCAACTTCTCGCAGAGTGAGCTCTCGTTCTGGATTTACTTCATTATCATTCTACGCTCTAAATCAAGAAACTATGAAAATATCTAGAGTATTTATATTTTAATATAAAAAAATGTTGATATTCTTATGTTACAGATGCAGGCTTCAGGAGTGTGTGTGGTGGTGTTGGCTGTGGTGGTGGCAGTGGTGGCTGACCCAAGCTACCCTCAACCAGCTCCCTGCTACCCAAAGACCCAGTATGTCACTCAGTACCAGACACAGGTCCAGGAGGTTAGTATGTTTGAAGGTCAGTACATGAATAATTCCAGCAGGTCAGTACTAAGAATATCCAGCAGACAGTACTGGAAAACCTCCGTCAGGAAAACCAATTAATTAACATCATTCCCTGCAGACATGAGAGTGAACAGAGTGAAATGAAGCTTTTGAAATTATATTTTTTAAAAGATTATTGATAACACGTTTAACATAAGTTTTCTTAAGAATTCTCGAAGAAGTAAATATATAATATATTATTGCATCTTCTGCAGGTGCCAGTGTATAAAACAGTCTACGAAACACAAGTCGTCCCCACCACGTTCTATCAGACCCAGTACCACACCCAGTACCAGACGAAGTACCAAACCCAGTACGTTCCCCAGTATGTCACCCAAACAGTCTACAAGACGCAAGTTCAGTACGTGACTCAGTACCAGACCGTATACAAGACCCAGTACCAAACTCAGTATGTGACCAAGACCCAATATGTACCACAGTACATAACACAGACACAATACCAGACTCAATACGTTACCCAGACTCACTACCAGACTGTGTACAAGACTGAATACAAACCCCAGTATGTAACAAAGACTCAGGTAGAGTACCACACCCAGTACCAAACCCAAGTGGTCCCCGAGTACCACACGGTCACCAAGACCCAGCACACGTACAAGACCGTGTGTCCCAAGCCTTCCTACGGCTACTGAAGACCCAGCACACCTACAAGACCATCTTCTCAAAGCCTTCCTGCAGCTCCTGAAGACCTGGGCAGCCATCAGATCTCCAGGTTTCTCCTCCATTCCAGATGATTCATTGCTGCCTAAACTTGACATTATAATCATGGACCGAGGAAACTCAATTCTTTATAACGACCACTAGATTCCACTTCACTTTTCTAAAATATTTATCTCGAATGTTATTTTTTATGTAATCGACTTCAAAAACAAACCAAAATAAAACCCATAAATATAAATTATTTTGCATTTATATTTCACCGAAGAACAAACTTTTCATTAAGATTCTGTTATATATAACTTAACATCAAATTTAAAGATGACATTATATATATTTTTTAAGAAAAACAGAAATATTTACGAAGAGTTTCTTTGAATTTCTTTCTTTCTGATTATATGTAAACATTATGTGTAAATATTATTGAAGAAGATATATATAACTGAACCGTCAGTCGACTGTTGTTGGTCATATCCAGCTAAACATAATGAGCTCTCTGGTATGGAGAAGAGACAGATACTTGATCATATATTAATGAAAAATACTTGAGTTAGGTCCCTACTGAACACACTATTATAACTGTTTACTGAATCAAGAGTTACGGCATGAATGATAAATTTAAAGCAATTAAAAGTAGGGATGACATAAACACAAATAGAGAAAATTGTGTAAACATCCGATTTTCTAAACACTTCAACTATAAAATCACGGTAAGAGTGGGGTTGAACTCGCGGCTAGTGAGTCCTAAAACTACAGACTGACGCGTTAGGCTCTGCCACAGAGGTTAACGCTCCTGTGTAAAGTTTTACGACTCAGTAGACTAGGGTTCGATCCCCGTCCGTAACGTGGTTTGTTTACAATCCTGTAATTATGATTTCGTGATTCACTTCAGCTACCACCAGGAAATATAAGAAATATTGCCTGTAGAGATGTTAAATTAATCAAGAGGAACCGAGATCATTTACTGCAGGAAGAAAATGATCAGAGGCGTTATAACACAGCTTGTAGTTATATTACTTAAAGATCAAGATGTTGTGGGTTATAACAGCTTGTAGTTATCTCACTGAGAGATCAAGATGCTGTGGGTTATAACACAGCTTGTGGTTATATTACTGAGAGATCAAGATGCTGTGGGCTATAACACAGCTTGTAGATATCTCACTGAGAGATCAAGATGCTGTGGGTTATAACACAGCTTGTAGTTATCTCACTGAGAGATCAAGATGCTGTGGGCTATAACACAGCTTGTAGATATCTCACTGAGAGATCAAGATGCTGTGGGTTATAACACAGCTTGTAGTTATCTCACTGAGAGATCAAGATGCTGTGGGTTATAACGCAGCTTGTAGTTATCTCACTGAGAGATCAAGATGCTGTGGGCTATAACACAGCTTGTAGTTATCTCACTGAGAGATCAAGATGCTGTGGGTTATAACACAGCTTGTAGATATCTCACTGAGAAATCAAGATGCTGTGGGTTATAACGCAGCTTGTAGTTATATCACTGAGAGATCAAGATGCTGTGGGTTATAACACAGCTTGTGGTTATATCGCTGAGAGATCAAGATGCTGTGGGTTATAACACAGCTTATAGTTATCTCACTGAGAGATCAAGATGCTGTGGGCTATAACGCAGCTTGTAGTTATCTCACTGAGAGATCAAGATGCTGTGGGCTATAACGCAGCTTGTAGTTATCTCACTGAGAGATCAAGATGCTGTGGGTTATAACAACTTGTGTTTATCTCACTGAGAGATCATGATGCTGTGGGTTATAACACTGTAGTTATCACAGTAACAAAGATGCTATGGAGTATATAACTTTAAGACAAGCACATTAGATCGATCAACTTTCATTATTATTCTTGAGAACACAGTACTGACGCCTAATTACCAAACTTCTTGTCTTTGCTTTGTCTGAAACTTTAAGAAAACGAGTAAAACCTAAACATTTAGGAATGAAACGAACATTATCAACTTGATTCAATGTCACACACGGAAACTCTCCAGCTTTAAAGAGATGCTTTTATAAAATAATCTTTCATGATGAGGTAAACCCACGTGGGTCATTCAACACAAGAAGTAGTAAAGGTTCGATAATCAGCCTCCTAATAGCGGCTCAGTCACTGACCAGTCAGACTGTTGTTGTCTCTGTTTTACATACTCCACAGAGGCAGACTCTATACTTGGGTCTATGGCAGCTTCCATCCTCAAGAACAGATTTAAATCGAAATGCATAACAAAAAGAAAATTTGATTTTTATGCATTCTGAGAGGTAGCAGACTTCTGTACATTATCTATTTCTTTACTTGTTTAAGTAGATGAGATGTTCATGTTGAGCAGACGTTGTACACAACGTTAAATTATTAATTTTGAAGGTTAATTTCGTAGGTAAAATGTCTGTCGACTGCAAAAGTCTTTAAGGTTGTATATTGCCTTTACACCACGATTAATTTATTTGCTATAAAAAAGAATTAAGAAAACTTAATGCTAATATAATTCACATGAGAAAAACATCTGTCTGTGTATATATACAGATGTTCCTTGTACAGTTATCAATATCAAGGTGTTTAGAGTTGTGGCCTCACTGGGTCTTGCTGCCGAAGTGACTGTCTGGAGACAAGGTCACCTGAAGTCCCCAACCATCGTCTAGTGACTCGCACATCGTAATTGTCAACAAGAAAAGTTCAGCTCACAAAAATATATTAATTTATTTCTCCCATTAAAAATACGCAGACAACTACTGCTTAGTAAACTTTTAAAGAAAAGTAAATTAAGAAAAAATGCGTAAGTTATATACATTGGTAAAATATAATGATGCAACTATTATTATTCAGTAAAAACCATATAAAATATTTAGTAATAGGAGGAATAAATATATACAGAAAACATTTTTTGCAAAAAATTAACAATTTAAAATTATAAAAGGTTTGTAGAAGAAAAATGATAAACAGACAAAAGAGGAACAAAAATTTACAGACAAGTTCATTATTTTTTGCAATTCACTTCAGTTCTTGCTTTCTCATAAACAAATAATGAATATTACGTTAAAAAAAATTACCCACAGTATCCTCCACTATACAGTCCATCTCTACCCGGCGACCTCTGGCAACAATGGAAGGAGCGGGACACTATAAATACTCCAGCACTCCTGGATCGTACCATCAGTCTTTCCCCTCTTGTTGTACTATCAACTACTCGCAGAGTGAGCTCTTGTGCTGGATTTACTTATTCATCATCATTCTAAGCTCTAAATCAAGAAACTATGAAAATATGTATATGGTAATCCCTAGAGTATTTATATTTTAATATAAAAAATGCTGATTTACTTATGTTACAGATGCAGGCTTCAGGAGTGTGTGTGGTGGTGTTGGCTGTGGTGGTGGCAGTGGTGGCTGACCCAAGCTACCCTCAACCAGCTCCCTGCTACCCAAAGACCCAGTATGTCACTCAGTACCAGACACAGGTCCAACAGGTTAGTATGTTTGAAGGTCAGTACATGAATAATTCCAGCAGGTCAGTACTAAGCATATCCAGCAGACAGTATTGGAAAACCTCCGTCAGGAAAACCAATTAATTAATATCATTCCTTGCAGACATGTGTGTGAACAGAGTGAAATGAAGCTTTTGAAATTATATTTTTTAAAAGATTATTGATAACACGTTTAACATAAGTTTTCTTAAGAATTCTCGAAGAAGTAAATATATAATATATTATTGCATCTTCTGCAGGTGCCAGTGTATAAAACAGTCTACGAAACACAAGTCGTCCCCACCACGTTCTATCAGACCCAGTACCACACCCAGTACCAGACGAAGTACCAAACCCAGTACGTTCCCCAGTATGTCACCCAAACAGTCTACAAGACGCAAGTTCAGTACGTGACTCAGTACCAGACCGTATACAAGACCCAGTACCAAACTCAGTATGTGACCAAGACCCAATATGTGCCACAGTACATAACACAGACACAATACCAGACTCAATACGTTACCCAGACTCACTACCAGACTGTGTACAAGACTGAATACAAACCCCAGTATGTAACAAAGACTCAGGTAGAGTACCACACCCAGTACCAAACCCAAGTGGTCCCCGAGTACCACACGGTCACCAAGACCCAGCACACGTACAAGACCGTGTGTCCCAAGCCTTCCTACGGCTACTGAAGACCCAGCACACCTACAAGACCATCTTCTCAAAGCCTTCCTGCAGCTCCTGAAGACCTGGGCAGCCATCAGATCTCCAGGTTTCTCCTCCATTCCAGATGATTCATTGCTGCCTAAACTTGACATTATAATCATGGACGGAGGAAACTCAATTCTTTATAACGACCACTAGATTCCACTTCACTTTTCTAAAATATTTATCTCGAATGTTATTTTTTATGTAATCGACTTCAAAAACAAACCAAAATAAAACCCATAAATATAAATTATTTTGCATTTATATTTCACCGAAGAACAAACTTTTCATTAAGATTCTGTTATATATAACTTAACATCAAATTTAAACATGACATCATATATATATTTTAAGAAAAACAGAAATATTTACGAAGAGTTTCGTTGAATTTCTTTCTTTCTGATTATATGTAAACATTATGTGTAAATATTATTGAAGAAGATATATATAACTGAACCGTCAGTCGACTGTTGTTGGTCATATCCAGCTAAACATAATGAACTCTCTGGTATGGAGAAGAGACAGATACTTGATCATATATTAATGAAAAATACTTGAGTTAGGTCCCTACTGAACACACTATTATAACTGTTTACTGAATCAGGAGTTACGGCATGAATGATAAATTTAAAGCAATTAAAAGTAGGGATGACATAAACACAAATAGAGAAAATTGTGTAAACATCCGATTTTCTAAACACTTCAACTATAAAATCACGGTAAGGGTGGGCTTTGAACTCGCGGCTAGTGAGTCATAAAACGACAGACTGACGCATTAGCCACTGGCACAGTGGTTAACGTGCCGGTGTGGAATTTTATGGTTCAGTAGCCTAGAGTTCGATCCCCGCACGTAACGTGGTTTGTTCACAATCCTGTAATTATGATTTCGTGATACACTTCAGCTATTACAAGCAAATATAAGAAATATTGCCTGTAGAGATGTTAAATTAATCAAGAGGAACCGAGATCATTTCCTGCAGGAAGAAAATAATCAGAGGCGTTATAACACAGCTTGTAGTTATCTCACTGAGAGATCAAGATGCTGTGGGTCATAACACATAACACAGCTTGTAGTTATCTCACTGAAAGATCAAGATGCTGTGGGTCATAACACAGCTTGTAGTTATCTCACTGAGAGATCAAGATGCTCTGGGTTATAACACAGCTTGTAGTTATCTCACTGAGAGATCAAGATGCTGTGGGTCATAACACAGCTTGTAGGTATCTCACTGAGAGATCAAGATGGTGTGGTTTATAACACAGCTTGTAGTTATCACAGTAACAAAGTAAGATGCTCTGGAATACATAACTTTAAGACAAGTACATTAGATCTGTGGAAAATTAAATTTACCTGGATGAATCTCATTAGATACATACCAGTAAATGGTAACAAAGATAATTATTCTTTATCAAAGTTACAGAGACAAGTAGAAATTTTATTACACCTAGGTCGAAAAAAAATGTCCCCCTTCGATACCTACTACAATCTATATCTCCACAAGTCACTCTGGACCTATATTAATTTCAAATGAAATATGCATCACCAGGAATTCTAGTAAAACATTAATATAAATATATGGACTGTATATTAAATTTAAAAATGAATACATATACATTGACGGAGAATTTATCTTAATACCACTCACCAATTAGTCTGGAGATTACGGTGCGTCATACACAAACCCCTGCCTAAAATATGAAGAAAATACTGGCCAGAATTTCAACATAAATATAGACATGACTTAGCTGGGGGTCCCTGATTATCCTGTCCACTCGCCTAATGTTCACTTTATGCAGGACTGCAAATCCAACAATTTCGGCTCCTATTTGAGAGGTTTTAAACACAATATAACATTTAGAGCGACGAAAATTCTTCCAATTTCCATTAACATTCTTTCGTCCAGTTCAAAAGAATGGCGTCTCTCCCCAGCCACGCTCACCAATTTCGCTGGTTCTTTATTTATTTACAAATTAATTTTTATTACCTACAATATATTCCATCAATTTACATACAAAATACACTGTATTTTCGGAATATATACAGTATCTTCCACAAGATTGATCAACTTACATTATTATTCGTGAGAACACAGTACTGACGCCTAATTTCGAAACTTATCTTTGTCTTGTCTGAAACTTAAAGAAAACTAGAAAAACTAAACATTTAGGAATAAAACAAACATTAACAACTTGATTCAATGTCACACACGGAAACTCTCCAGCTTAAAAGAAATGTATTTATTAAATAATTTTTCATGATGCGGTAAACCCACGTGGGTCATTCAGCACAAGAAGAAGTGAAGGTTCGATAATCAGCCTCCTAACAGCGGCTCAGTCGCTGACCAATCAGACTGTTGTGTCTCTGTTTTGCATACTCCACAGAGACAGCTTCCTTCCTCAACAACAGATTTAAAACGAAATGCATAACAAAAAGAAAATTTTATTTTTATATATTCTGAGAGGTAGCAGACTTCTGTACATTATTTTTTTACTTGTTTAAGTAGATGAGATGTCCATTTTGATCAGACATTGCTCGCAACGTTAAATGATTAATTTTAAAAGTTAATTTCGTAGGTAAAAAGTCTGTCGATTTCAAAAGGGTCTTTAAGGTTGCAAATCGCCTCTACAGCACGATTAACTTATTTCCTGTAAAAGAGATTAAGGAAGCTTAGTGCATATTCACATGAGAAAAACATCTCTCTATGTCACAGATGTTTCTTGTACAGTTATCAAGTTAGTTTACAGTTTATGTTCCCATTGTACAGTTATCAATATCAAGGTGTTTAGAGTTGTAGCCTCACTGGGTCTTGCTGCCTAAGTGACTGTCTGGAAACAAGGTCACCTGAAGTCCTGAACCATCGTCCAGTGACTCGCACATCGTAATTGTTAATAAGTTCATTTCAAAGAAAAATATTAATTGATGTCTCCCATTAAAAATACGCAGACAGCTACTTCTTACCAAACATTTAAAAAAAGTAAATTAATAAACATACATAAATTATACGCATGTGTAAAATATATTTAATGATGCAACTTTTATTATTTTATGAAAACCATATTAAAGATTCAGTAACAGGAAATAAATATATGCAGAATTTTTTTTTTCTAAAAAAAAAAAAAAAATTAAATTTAAAAAAAAAAAAAAATTGTAGAAGAGAAATGGTAAATGTAGAAAAGAAGAACGCAAGTAGACGGAAAACATGAATATTTTTTTGCAATTCTCTTCCTTTCTCATGAACAAATAATAAATATCTCTTTAAATAAAAGTGAGCCACAATATCCTCCACTATATCTTCCATCTCTTCCCAGCGACCTCTGGCAACAATGGAAGGAGCGGTACACTATAAATACTGCAACACTTCTCGTTCGTACCATCAGCCTTCTCCCTCTTGTTGTACTATCAACAACTCACAGAGTGAGCTCTCGTTCTGGATTTACTTCATTATCATTCTACGCTCTAAATCAAGAAACTATGGAAATATCTAGAGTATTTACATTTTAATATAAAAAATGCTGATTTTCTTATGTTACAGATGCAGGCTTCAGGAGTGTGTGTGGTGGTGTTGGCTGTGGTGGTGGCAGTGGTGGCTGACCCAAGCTACCCTCAACCAGCTCCCTGCTACCCAAAGACCCAGTATGTCACTCAGTACCAGACACAGGTCCAGGAGGTTAGTATGTTTGAAGGTCAGTACATGAATAATTCCAGCAGGTCAGTACTAAGCATATCCAGCAGACAGTATTGGAAAACCTCCGTCAGGAAAACCAATTAATTAATATCATTCCTTGCAGACATGTGTGTGAACAGAGTGAAATGAAGCTTTTGAAATTATATTTTTTAAAAGATTATTGATAACACGTTTAATATAAGTTTTCTTAAGAATTCTCGAAGAAGTAAATATATAATATATTATTGCATCTTCTGCAGGTGCCAGTGTATAAAACAGTCTACGAAACACAAGTCGTCCCCACCACCTTCTATCAGACCCAGTACCAAACCCAGTACCAGACGAAGTACCAAACCCAGTATGTTCCCCAGTATGTCACCCAAACAGTCTACAAGACGCAAGTTCAGTACGTGACTCAGTACCAGACCGTATACAAGACCCAGTACCAAACTCAGTATGTGACCAAGACCCAATATGTGCCACAGTACATAACACAGACACAATACCAGACTCAATACGTTACCCAGACTCACTACCAGACTGTGTACAAGACTGAATACAAACCCCAGTATGTAACAAAGACTCAGGTAGAATACCACACCCAGTACCAAACCCAAGTGGTCCCCGAGTACCACACGGTCACCAAGACCCAGCACACGTACAAGACCGTGTGTCCCAAGCCTTCCTACGGCTACTGAAGACCCAGCACACCTACAAGACCATCTTCTCAAAGCCTTCCTGCAGCTCCTGAAGACCTGGGCAGCCATCAGATCTCCAGGTTTCTCCTCCATTCCAGATGATTCATTGCTGCCTAAACTTGACATTATAATCATGGACCGAGGAAACTCAATTCTTTATAACGACCACTAGATTCCACTTCACTTTTCTAAAATATTTATCTCGAATGTTATTTTTTATGTAATCGACTTCAAAAACAAACCAAAATAAAACCCATAAATATAAATTATTTTGCATTTATATTTCACCGAAGAACAAACTTTTCATTAAGATTCTGTTATATATAACTTAACATCAAATTTAAACATGACATCATATATATATTTTAAGAATAACAGAAATATTTACGAAGAGTTTCGTTGAATTTCTTTCTTTCTGATTATATGTAAACATTATGTGTAAATATTATTGAAGAAGATATATATAACTGAACCGTCAGTCGACTGTTGTTGGTCATATCCAGCTAAACATAATGAGCTCTCTGGTATGGAGAAGAGACAGATACTTGATCATATATTAATGAAAAATACTTGAGTTAGGTCCCTACTGAACACACTATTATAACTGTTTACTGAATCAAGAGTTACGGCATGAATGATAAATTTAAAGCAATTAAAAGTAGGGATGACATAAACACAAATAGAGAAAATTGTGTAAACATCCGATTTTCTAAACACTTCAACTATAAAATCACGGTAAGGGTGGGCATTGAACTCGCGGCTAGTGAGTCCTAAAACTACAGACTGACGCGTTAGGCACTGGCACAGTGGTTAACGCCCCGGTGTGGAGTTTTGCGACTCAGTAGACTAGGGTTCGATCCCCGTCCGTAACGTGGTTTGTTTACAATCCTGTAATTATGATTTCGTGTTTCACTTCAGCTATTACTAGCAAATATAAGAAATATTGCCTGTAGAGATGTTAAATTAATCAAGAGGAACCGAGATCATTTACTGCAGGAAGAAAATGATCAGAGGCGTTATAACACAGCTTGTAGTAATATTAAGATGTTGTGGGTTATAACAGCTTGTAGTTATCTCACTGAGAGATCAAGATGCTGTGGGTTATAACACAGCTTGTAGTTATCTCACTGAGAGATCAAGATGCTGTGGGTTATAACACAGCTTGTGGTTATATTACTGAGAGATCAAGATGCTGTGGGCTATAACACAGCTTGTAGATATCTCACTGAGAGATCAAGATGCTGTGGGTTATAACACAGCTTGTAGTTATCTCACTGAGAGATCAAGATGCTGTGGGTTATAACGCAGCTTGTAGTTATCTCACTGAGAGATCAAGATGCTGTGGGTTATAACACAGCTTGTAGTTATCTCACTGAGAGATCAAGATGCTGTGGGTTATAACACAGCTTGTAGTTATCTCACTGAGAGATCAAGATGCTGTGGGTTATAACGCAGCTTGTAGTTATCTCACTGAGAGATCAAGATGCTGTGGGCTATAACACAGCTTGTAGTTATCTCACTGAGAGATCAAGATGCTGTGGGTTATAACACAGCTTGTGGTTATATCACTGAGAGATCAAGATGCTGTGGGTTATAACACAGCTTATAGTTATCTCACTGAGAGATCAAGATGTTGTGGGCTATAACGCAGCTTGTAGTTATCTCACTGAGAGATCAAGATGCTGTGGGCTATAACGCAGCTTGTAGTTATCTCACTGAGAGATCAAGATGCTGTGGGCTATAACGCAGCTTGTAGTTATCTCACTGAGAGATCAAGATGCTGTGGGTTATAACAACTTGTGTTTATCTCACTGAGAGATCATGATGCTGTGGGTTATAACACTGTAGTTATCACAGTAACAAAGATGCTATGGAGTATATAACTTTAAGACAAGCACATTAGATCGATCAACTTTCATTATTATTCTTGAGAACACAGTACTGACGCCTAATTACCAAACTTCTTGTCTTTGCTTTGTCTGAAACTTTAAGAAAACGAGTAAAACCTAAACATTTAGGAATGAAACGAACATTATCAACTTGATTCAATGTCACACACGGAAACTCTCCAGCTTTAAAGAGATGCTTTTATAAAATAATCTTTCATGATGAGGTAAACCCACGTGGGTCATTCAACACAAGAAGTAGTAAAGGTTCGATAATCAGCCTCCTAATAGCGGCTCAGTCACTGACCAGTCAGACTGTTGTTGTCTCTGTTTTACATACTCCACAGAGGCAGACTCTATACTTGGGTCTATGGCAGCTTCCATCCTCAAGAACAGATTTAAATCGAAATGCATAACAAAAAGAAAATTTGATTTTTATGCATTCTGAGAGGTAGCAGACTTCTGTACATTATCTATTTCTTTACTTGTTTAAGTAGATGAGATGTTGATGTTGAGCAGACGTTGTACACAACGTTAAATTATTAATTTTGAAGGTTAATTTCGTAGGTAAAATGTCTGTCGACTGCAAAAGTCTTTAAGGTTGTATATTGCCTCTACACCACGATTAATTTATTTGCTATAAAAAAGAATTAAGAACACTTAATGCTAATATAATTCACATGAGAAAAACATCTGTCTGTGTATATATACAGATGTTCCTTGTACAGTTATCAATATCAAGGTGTTTAGAGTTGTGGCCTCACTGGGTCTTGCTGCCGAAGTGACTGTCTGGAGACAAGGTCACCTGAAGTCCTGAACCATCGTCCAGTGACTCGCACATCGTAATTGTCAACAAGAAAAGTTCAGCTCACAAAAATATATTAATTTATTTCTCCCATAAAAATACGCAGACAACTACTGCTTAGTAAACTTTTAAAGAAAATTAAATTAATAAAAAATGTACAAGTTATATACATTGGTAAAATATAAATATAATGATGCAACTATTATTATTCAGTAAAAACCATATTAAATATTTAGTAATAGGAGGAATAAATATATACAGAAAACATTTTTTGCAAAAAATTAACAATTTAAAATTATAAAAGGTTTGTAGATGAAAAATGACAAACAGACAAAAGAGGAACAAAAATTTACTGATAAGTTCATTATTTTTTGCAATTCACTTCAGTTCTTGCTTTCTCATAAACAAATAATGAATATTGCGTTAAAAAAAATTACCCACAGTATCCTCCACTATACCTTCCATCTCCACCCGGCGACCTCTGGCAACAATGGAAGGAGCGGGACACTATAAATATTCCAGCACTCCTGGATCGTACCATCAGTCTTTCCCCTCTTGTTGTACTATCAACTACTCGCAGAGTGAGCTCTCGTGCTGGATTTACTTCTTCATTATCATTCTACGCTCTAAATCAAGAAACTATGAAAATATGTATATGATAATCCCTAGAGTATTTATATTTTAATATAAAAAATGCTGATTTACTTATGTTACAGATGCAGGCTTCAGGAGTGTGTGTGGTGGTGTTGGCTGTGGTGGTGACAGTGGTGGCTGACCCAAGCTACCCTCAACCAGCTCCCTGCTACCCAAAGACCCAGTATGTCACTCAGTACCAGACACAGGTCCAAGAGGTTAGTATGTTTGAAGGTCAGTACATGAATAATTCCAGCAGGTCACTACTAAGCATATCCAGCAGACAGTACTGGAAAACCTCCGTCAGGAAAACCAATTAATTAACATCATTTCCTGCAGACATGAGAGTGAACAGAGTGAAATGAAGCTTTTAGGAAGATATTTGTTAAAAGATTATTGATAACACGTTTAACATAAGTTTTCTTAAGAATTCTTGATGAAGTAAATATATAATATATTATTGCATCTTCTGCAGGTGCCAGTGTATAAAACAGTCTACGAAACACAAGTCGTCCCCACCACCTTCTATCAGACCCAGTACCACACCCAGTACCAGACGAAGTACCAAACCCAGTACGTTCCCCAGTATGTCACCCAAACAGTCTACAAGACGCAAGTTCAGTACGTGACTCAGTACCAGACCGTATACAAGACCCAGTACCAAACTCAGTATGTGACCAAGACCCAATATGTGCCACAGTACATAACACAGACACAATACCAGACTCAATACGTTACCCAGACTCACTACCAGACTGTGTACAAGACTGAATACAAACCCCAGTATGTAACAAAGACTCAGGTAGAGTACCACACCCAGTACCAAACCCAAGTGGTCCCCGAGTACCACACGGTCACCAAGACCCAGCACACGTACAAGACCGTGTGTCCCAAGCCTTCCTACGGCTACTGAAGACCCAGCACACCTACAAGACCATCTTCTCAAAGCCTTCCTGCAGCTCCTGAAGACCTGGGCAGCCATCAGATCTCCAGGTTTCTCCTCCATTCCAGATGATTCATTGCTGCCTAAACTTGACATTATAATCATGGACGGAGGAAACTCAATTCTTTATAACGACCACTAGATTCCACTTCACTTTTCTAAAATATTTATCTCGAATGTTATTTTTTATGTAATCGACTTCAAAAACAAACCAAAATAAAACCCATAAATATAAATTATTTTGCATTTATATTTCACCGAAGAACAAACTTTTCATTAAGATTCTGTTATATATAATTTAACATCAAATTTAAACATGACATCATATATATTTTTTAAGAATAACAGAAATATTTACGAAGAGTTTCGTTGAATTTCTTTCTTTCTGATTATATGTAAACATTATGTGTAAATATTATTGAAGAAGACATATATAACTGAACCGTCAGTCGACTGTTGTTGGTCATATCCAGCTAAACATAATGAGCTCTCTGGTATGGAGAAGAGACAGATACTTGATCATATATTAATGAAAAATACTTGAGTTAGGTCCCTACTGAACACACTATTATAACTGTTTACTGAATCAAGAGTTACGGCATGAATGATAAATTTAAAGCAATTAAAAGTAGGGATGACATAAACACAAATAGAGAAAATTGTGTAAACATCCGATTTTCTAAACACTTCAACTATAAAATCACGGTAAGGGTGGGCATTGAACTCGCGGCTATTGAGTCCTAAAACTACAGACTGACGCGTTAGGCACTGGCACAGTGGTTAACGTGCCGGTGTGGAATTTTATGGCTCAGTAGCCTAGAGTTCGATCCCCGCACGTAACGTGGTTTGTTCTCAATCCTGTAATTATGATTTCGTGATTCACTTCAGCTACTACCAGGAAATATAAGAAATATTGCCTGTAGAGATGTTAAATTAATCAAGAGGAACCGAGATAATTTCCTGCAGGAAGAAAATAATCAGAGGCGTTATAACACAGCTTGTAGTTATATTACTGAGAGATCAAGATGCTGTGGTTTATAACACAGCTTGTAGCTATCTCACTGACAGATCAAGATGCTGTGGGTCTTAACACAGCTTGTAGTTATCTCACTGAGAGATCAAGATGCTGTGGTTTATAACACAGCTTGTATTTATCTCACTGACAGATCAAGATGCTGTGGGTCTTAACACAGCTTGTAGTTATCTCACTGAGAGATCAAGATGCTGTGGGTCATAACACAGCTTGTAGTTATCTCACTGAGAGATCAAGATGCTGTGGGTCATAACACAGCTTGTAGTTATCTCACTGAGAGATCAAGATGCTGTGGTTTATAACACAGCTTGTAGTTATCACAGCAACAGAGTAAGATGCTGTGGAATACAGAACTTTAAGACAAGTACATTAGATCTGTGGAAAATTAAATTTACCTCGATGAATCTCATTAGATACATACCAGTAAATGGTAACAAAGATAATTATTCTTTATCAAAGTTACAGAGACAAGTAGGAATTTTAGGACACCTAGGTCGCAAAAAATGTCCCCCTTCGATACCTACTACAATCTATATCTCCACAAGTCACTCTGGACCTATATTAATTTCAAATGAAATATACATCACCAGGAATTCTAGTAAAACATTAATATAAATATATGGACTGTATAATAAATTTAAAAATGAATACATATACATTGACGGAGAATTTATCTTAATACCACTCACCAATTAGTCTGGAGATTACGGTGTGTCATACACAAACCCCTGTCTAAAATATGAAGAAAATACTGGCCAGAATTTCAACATAAATATAGACATGACTTAGCTGGGGGTCCCTGATTGTCCTGTCCACTCGCCTAATGTTCACGTTATGCAGGACTGCAAATCCAACAATTTCGGCTCCTATTTGAGAGGTTTTAAACACAATATAACCTCTAGAGCTACGAAAATTCTTCCAATTTCCATTAACATTCCTTCGTCCACTTCAAAAGAATGGCGTCTCTCCCCAGCCACGCTCACCAGTTTCGCTGGTTCTTTATTTATTTACAAATTAATTTTTATTACCTACAATATATTCCATCAATTTAGATACAAAATACACTGTATTTTCGGAAAATATACAGTATCTTCCACAAGATTGATCAACTTACATTATTATTCGTGAGAACACAGTACTGACGCCTAATTTCGAAACTTATCTTTGTCTTGTCTGAAACTTAAAGAAAACTAGAAAAACTAAACATTTAGGAATAAAACAAACATTAACAACTTGATTAAATGTCACTCACGTAAACTCTCCAGCTTAAAAGAAATGTATTTATTTAATATTTTTTCATGATGCGGTAAACCCACGTGGGTCATTCAGCACAAGAAGAAGTGAAGGTTCGATAATCAGCCTCCTAATAGCGGCTCAGTCGCTGACCAATCAGACTGTTGTGTCTCTGTTTTGCATACTCCACAGAGACAGTTTCCTTCCTCAAGAACAGATTTAAAACGAAATGCATAACAAAAAGAAAATTTTATTTTTATATATTCTGAGAGGTAGCAGACTTCTGTACATTATTTTTTTACTTGTTTAAGTAGATGAGATGTCCATTTTGATCAGACATTGCTCGCAACGTTAAATGATTAATTTTAAAAGTTAATTTCGTAGGTAAAAAGTCTGTCGATTTCAAAAGGGTCTTTAAGGTTGCAAATCGCCTCTACAGCACGATTAACTTATTTCCTGTAAAAGAGATTAAGGAAGCTTAGTGCATATTCACATGAGAAAAACATCTCTCTATGAATATACACAGATGTTTCTTGTACAGTTATCAATATCAAGGTGTTTAGAGTTGTAGCCTCACTGGGTCTTGCTGCCTAATTGACTGTCTGGAGACAAGGTCACCTGAAGTCCTGAACCATCGTCCAGTGACTCGCACAAAGTCTGAAACATATTGTTTCAGACTTTGGAACAATGCTCTTCTCCAGACTGAGGGACTGACCACCTCAAAACTTTAAGGGTGATGGACTGATTACATCGTCTTCAAGTCTCTTCTGCTTCTATCAACTTTTCTGTACTTGACTGAAGAAGCCTACTGTGTAGGCGAAACGTTTCGAAATAAAGATACCCAACTGTTGCATATGTGTCTTACCTAACAATCTGTCGGTATTTTATACCATTTTAATGTTCAAAATATTAATTGATGTCTCCCATTAAAAATACACAGACAGCTACTTCTTACCAAACATTTAAAAAAAGTAAATTAATAAACATACATAAATTATACACATTTGTAAAATATATATAATGATGCAACTTTTATTATTTTATGAAAACCATATTAAAGATTTAGTAACAGGAAATAAATATATGCAGATTTTTTTTTTTTTCAAAAAAAAAAAAAAAAATTGAAATTTCAAAAAAACAAAAAAAAATTGTAGAAGAGAAATGGTAAATGTAGAAAAGAGGAACGCAAGTAGACGGAAAACGAATATTTTTTTGCAATTTTCTTCCTTTCTCATGAACAAATAATAAATATATCTTTAAATAAAAGTGAGCCACAATATCCTCCACTATATCTTCCATCTCTTCCCAGCGACCTCTGGCAACAATGGAAGCAGCGGTACACTATAAATACTGCAACACTTCTCGTTCGTACCATCAGCCTTCTCCCTCTTGTTGTACTATCAACTACTCACAGAGTGAGCTCTCGTTCTGGATTTACTTCATTATCATTCTACGCTCTAAATCAAGAAATTATGGAAATATCTAGAGTATTTACATTTTAATATAAAAAATACTGATATTTTTATGCTACAGATGCAGGCTTCAGGAGTGTGTGTGGTGGTGTTGGCTGTGGTGGTGGCAGTGGTGGCTGACCCAAGCTACCCTCAACCAGCTCCCTGCTACCCAAAGACCCAGTATGTCACTCAGTACCAGACACAGGTCCAGGAGGTTAGTATGTTTGAAGGTCAGTACATGAATAATTCCAGCAGGTCAGTACTAAGAATATCCAGCAGACAGTACTGGATAACCTCCGTCAGGAAAACCAATTAATTAATATCATTCACTGCAGACATGAGAGTGAACGTAGTGAAATGAAGCTTTTAAGAAGATATTTGTTAAAAGATTATTAATAACACGTTTAATATAAGTTTTCCTAAGAATTCCTGAAGAAGTAAATATATAATATATTATTCCATCTTCTGCAGGTGCCAGTGTATAAAACAGTCTACAAAACACAAGTCGTCCCCACCACCTTCTATCAGACCCAGTACCAAACCCAGTACCAGACGAAGTACCAAACCCAATACGTTCCCCAGTATGTCACCCAGACAGTCTACAAGACGCAAGTTCAGTACGTGACTCAGTACCAGACCGTATACAAGACCCAGTACCACACTCAGTATGTGACCAAGACCCAATATGTATCACAGTACATAACACAGACACAATACCAGACTCAATACGTTACCCAGACTCACTACCAGACTGTGTACAAGACTGAATACAAACCCCAGTATGTAACAAAGACTCAGGTAGAATACCACACCCAGTACCAAACCCAAGTGGTCCCCGAGTACCACACGGTCACCAAGACCCAGCACACGTACAAGACCGAGTGTCCCAAGCCTTCCTACGGTTACTGAAGACCCAGCACATCTACAAGACCGTGTGGCCCAAGCCTTCCTACGGTTGCTGAAGACCCAGCACACCTACAAGACCATCTTCTCAAAGCCTTCTGCAGCTCCTGAAAACCTGGGCAGCCAGCGGATCTCCAGGTTTCTCCTCCCAAACGATTCAGCGTTGCCTAAACTTGGAATTGTCATTCTGTTTAAAGAAAACTTATATATGCAGAACAACAGCAGACTTTCCTCCATCTGGTAAAATATCTTTTCCCAATATTTTTCTATGTATGTAGTTGACCCGAAAACCAAAATAAAATTCAGAATTATGAATATTCAGTTTTTTTTCTTTTCAATTTCAACTCGTCACATTATGTCTTCAAACTTTTTTAGTGTTTTTAGGCTTCTGTCGTATGTAGCATAATAACAAGTCACTAAGGCTTTCTCCTACAGTGAGATCATTCTTCAATGGCCTACATATTAAGAGCAACATCTTCAAACGTCTTAAATGCTACACATTTGCTCTGTATGACAAGACCAGCCACCGGAACTCTGTCAACATGACACGAAGAGACGTGTCCTAAAAAGTTATAATCATAACCATAATTTTTAAAGCGGTGGAGGGGTAAGCCAGCAGAAGGCCTCGGTCAGACGACCAAAAGATCCAGCTGCGGTTTATCATATGACTAAGAGCCGAGTCAGAAAGATCTCATTTTTCCTTTCCTGACTATCCTTATCTAATCATGACTCACGAAATCTTGTTGTAGCTAGCTGGCCCAGTGGCTAGCGCGTCGACGTGAAGTTTTATGACTGATCACGGGTTCTAACCCCGCCCGTGGTATGATTTGATCCTTACCTAACCGTGTTCTGCCAAAAAAAAAAATAGTAAATCGATGGAAAAACTCCCCAATTACGCAGGACGCATTGTCTTAGCACATAAAGCGAGGTGACCACCAAGCTGGAATCTGGACAAAGAGTAACGCTAACCAGGAAGAATCTCCAACTCCTGAGGGACGAGGCTGCACTCTGGACATTATTATTATAATCAAGGGGGAAGCGCTAAACCCGGAGGATTATACAGCGCCTGGGGGGGGGATGTGGAAGGCATTCAGGCTTAATTCGGGGAACTGGAGCACAGATCCAATTCCCTAAATCATGAGCCCCTCACCAACATCAAGGAACCTTCCTTGAGGGGTGCACTCTGGACAAGGCCAGCAAATCTTAACACCTTGTTTGGACCACGTTTCCCATAACATCGAAGCATGCATTCAGCTCGTTAAGGGTGCAAGTGCACGAAAGGCTGTGGTGGGAGAGGCACATGCAAGAAGAATCAGTTGAAGTGCACAGAACTTTGTAGTTGTAAATATTTCACGCTGAGAATCGGAGAATGATCTACACGCGCATGTAGGCCGTGCAGCCAGATTTCAATGACGTAACACAACGAGTTGTTATTGTTGGCGTCATGGCAGTCTGGCGTAATGGAATTGTTCTCCCTGCTATGTTCAATAGCTGCTTGTGTAATGTACACAGTATTTATGAAATATCTTGAGACTTACTAAAGACGTAGAGTTGTAATACATATTTTTTTTTTATTATGACACTGGCCGATTCCCACCAAGGCAGGGTGGCCCGAAAAAGAAAAACTTTCACCACCATTCACTCCATCACTGTCTTGCCAGAAGGGAGCTTTACACTACAGTTTTTAAACTGCAACATTAACACCCCTCCTTCAGAGTGCAGGCACTGTACTTCCCATCTCCAGGACTCAAGTCCGGCCTGCCGGTTTCCCTGAACCCCTTCATAAATGTTACTTTGCTCACACTCCAACAGCACGTCAAGTATTAAAAACCATTTGTCTCCATTCACTCCTATCAAACACGCTCACGCATGCCTGCTGGAAGTCCAAGCCCCTCGCACACAAAACCTCCTTTACCCCCTCCCTCCAACCTTTCCTAGGCCGACCCCTACCCCGCTTTCCTTCCACTACAGACTGATACACTCTTGAAGTTATTCTGTTTCGCTCGATTCTCTCCACATGTCCGAACCACCTCAACAACCCTTCCTCAGCCCTCTGGACAACAGTTTTGGTAATCCCGCACCTCCTCCTAACTTCCAAACTACGAATTCTCTGCATTATATTCACACCACACATTGCTCTCAGACATGATATCTCCACTGCCTCCAGCCTTCTCCTCGCTGCAACATTCATCACCCATGCTTCACATCCATATAAGAGCGTTGGTAAAACTATACTCTCATACATTCCCCTCTTTGCCTCCAAGGACAAAGTTCTTTGTCTCCACAGACTCCTAAGTGCACCACTCACCCTTTTCCCCTCATCAATTCTATGATTCACCTCATCTTTCATAGACCCATCCGCTGACACGTCCACTCCCAAATATCTGAATACATTCACCTCCTCCATACTCTCTCCCTCCAATCTGATATCCAATCTTTCATAACCTAATCTTTTTGTTATCCTCATAACCTTACTCTTTCCTGTATTCACTTTCAATTTTCTTCTTTTGCACACCCTACCAAATTCATCCACCAATCTCTGCAACTTCTCTTCAGAATCTCCCAAGAGCACAGTGTCATCAGCAAAGAGCAACTGTGAGAACTCCCACTTTATGTGTAATTCTTTATCTTTTAACTCCACGCCTCTTGCCAAGACCCTCGCATTTACTTCTCTTACAACCCCATCTATAAATATATTAAACAACCACGGTGACATCACACATCCTTGTCTAAGGCCTACTTTTACTGGGAAATAATTTCCCTCTTTCCTACATACTCTAACCTGAGCCTCACTATCCTCGTAAAAACTCTTCACTGCTTTCAGTAACCTACCTCCTACACCATACACCTGCAACATCTGCCACATTGCCTCCCTATCCACCCTGTCATACGCCTTTTCCAAATCCATAAATGCCACAAAGACCTCTTTAGCCTTATCTAAATACTGTTCACTTATATGTTTCACTGTAAACACCTGGTCCACACACCCCCTACCTTTTCTAAAGCCTCCTTGTTCATCTGCTATCCTATTCTCCGTCTTACTCTTAATTCTTTCAATAATAACTCTACCATACACTTTGCCAGGTATACTCAACAGACTTATCCCCCTACAATTTTTGCACTCTCTTTTATCCCCTTTGCCTTTACACAAAGGAACTATGCATGCTCTCTGCCAGTCCCTAGGTACCTTACCCTCTTCCATACATTTATTAAATAATTGCACCAACCACTCCAAAACTATATCCCCACCTGCTTTTAACATTTCTATCTTTATCCCATCAATCCCGGCTGCCTTACCCCCTTTCATTTTACCTACTGCCTCACGAACTTCCCCCACACTCACAATTGGCTCTTCCTCACTCCTACAAGATGTTGTTCCTCCTTGCCCTATACACGAAATCACAGTTTCCCTATCTTCATCAACATTTAACAATTCCTCAAAATATTCCCTCCATCTTCCCAATACCTCTAACTCTCCATTTAATAACTCTCCTCTCCTATTTTTAACTGACAAATCCATTTGTTCTCTAGGCTTTCTTTACTTGTTAATCTCACTCCAAAACTTTTTCTTATTTTCAACAAAATTTGTTGATAACATCTCACCCACTCTCTCATTTGCTCTCTTTTTACATTGCTTCACCACTCTCTTAACCTCTCTCTTTTTCTCCATATACTCTTCCCTCCTTGCATCACTTCTACTTTGTAAAAACTTCTCATATGCTCCTCTTCCCTCCCGCACCCACTTTCCTGTAACCACAAACTTTTGCTGAACACTCTAACACTACATTTTTAAACCTACCCCATACCTCTTCGACCCCATTGCCTATGCTCTCATTAGCCCATCTATCCTCCAATAGCTGTTTATATCTTACCCTAACTGCCTCCTCTTTTAGTTTATAAACCTTCACCTCTCTCTTCCCTGATGCTTCTATTCTCCTTGTATCCCATCTACCTTTTACTCTCAGTGTAGCTACAACTAGAAAGTGATCTGATATATCTGTGGCCCCTCTATAAGCATGTACATCCTGAAGTCTACTCAACAGTCTTTTATCTACCAATACATAATCCAACAAACTACGGTCATTTCGCCCTACATCATATCTTGTATACTTATTTATCCTCTTTTTCTTAAAATATGTATTACCTATAACTAAACCCCTTTCTATACAAAGTTCAATCAAAGGGCTCCCATTATCATTTACACCTGGCACCCCAAACTTACCTACCACACCCTCTCTAAAAGTTTCTCCTACTTTAGCATTCAGGTCCCCTACCACAATTACTCTCTCACTTGGTTCAAAGGCTCCTATACATTCGCTTAACATCTCCCAAAATCTCTCTCTCTCCTCTGCATTCCTCTCTTCTCCAGGTGCATACACGCTTATTATGACCCACTTCTCGCATCCAACCTTTACTTTAATCCACATAATTCTTGAATTTACA
>NC_091344.1:23230912-23260912 GCF_038502225.1 Cherax quadricarinatus
ACACTGTTTGTTGCAGCCTATCGCCTCTTAATTGCCTCTAATCATCTTCACTGCCTCTCACATCTGTACTGCCTCCTATCTCTTCACTTCATTATCGCACCATTCCCACTGCCTCTCATCTCTCCACTGCATTATGGCACCATTCCCACTGCTTCTCATCTCTCCACTGCATTATGGCACCATTCCCACTGCCTCTCATCTCTCCACTGCATTATGGCACCATTCCCACTGCTTCTCATCTCGCCACTGCATTATGGCACCATTCCCACTGCCTCTCATCTCTCCACTGCATTATGGCACCATTCCCACTGCTTCTCATCTCGCCACTGCATTATGGCACCATTCCCACTGCCTCTCATCTCTCCACTGCATTATGGCACCATTCCCACTGCTTCTCATCTCTCCACTGTATTATGGCACCATTCCCACTGCCTCTCATCTCTCCACTGCATTATGGCACCATTCCCACTGCTTCTCATCTCTCCACTGTATTATGGCACCATTCCCACTGCCTCTCATCTCGCCACTGCATTATGGCACCATTCCCACTGCCTCTCATATCTCCACTGTCTCGTCATGGCACCAATCTACCAGCCTTTCATCTCAATAAGAGAGACAATACCACACCCTAGTCTCGCTCTACTGACTTTCTCAATATATAATTCCCAGATGTTTACAGTCAGTGCTGCTGCCCGTTTTCTTTATTATCTTGTTGACGTGATTACTTAGATTTTTCTGACACCTTTGAGAGCCGTTTTTATATTCTTAACAAAATGTCGTTATCTTCCCTCAAGTCAATAGATAAGAAGTGTGCATGGTGGGGTGTATGTCTCTCAGTGTATATACACTGTCAGATGTGTGTTTCTCAGTGTATATACACTGTCAGATGTGTGTTTCTCAGTGTATATACACTGTCAGATGTGTCTCTCAGTGTATATACACTGTCAGATGTGTGTTTCTCAGTGCATATACACTGTCAGATGTGTGTGTCTCTCAGTGTATATACACTGTCAGATGTGTTTCTCAGTGTATATACACTGTCAGATGTGTGTTTCTTAGTGTATATACACTGTCAGATGTGTGTTTCTCAGTGTATATACACTGTCAGATGTGTGTTTCTCAGTGTATATACACTGTCAGATGTGTGTGTCTCTCAGTGTATATACACTGTCAGATGTGTGTTTCCCAGTGTATTCATACGGTCAAGTATGTGGCTCTCAGTGTATATACACTGTGAAATTTGTGTTTCTCAGTGTATATACACCGAGAGGTGTGTGTTTCTCAGCGTATATACACTGTGAGATGTGTGTTTCTCAGCGTATATACCTAGTGAGATGTGTATTTCTCAACATATATACACCCTGAGATGTGTATTTATCAGTGTATATACAATGACAGTTTACTATCATTCCTATACAAGATATTTAAGTATTTTTGACTATTAGTGAACACAGTATGTTCACCCTTAACGACCCTCGTCCATTAACCAAACAGCCGTAAACAAAACACAAAAAAAACTCCCACTAAACAATCAGACACAATAGGTAACAAGCCTCAGTAAGTCGTTTTACAGCAAATACCACCAAGGTCTCCCACCTATGGTGTGAAGGTTCGCTAAATGTCAGTGCCAACTGCCACTCTGTGCCACTGAGAGTCCAGCAGCCTTGTAACACTTTAAACTAAGTTCTTTTTTTAATTGTGTATTCGATCAAGCCTTTTCTCATTTCTCTAAAACAATGGCGTTTTCAAATTCCATCAGTGTTTAGGATTGTATACTCTTCAACTCTTCAGAAACTATTGATCCTCTTCTCAACTGAATTCTCTGCCTTTGCTGGGATGTGTGCGAGGGGCTTGGACTTCCAGCAGGCATGCGTGAGCGTGTTTGATATGAGTGAATGGAGACAAATGGTTTTTAATACTTGACGTGCTGTTGGAGTGTGAGCAAAGTAACATTTATGAAGGGGTTCAGGGAAACCGGCAGGCCGGACTTGAGTCCTGGAGATGGGAAGTACAGTGCCTGCACTCTGAAGGAGGGGTGTTAATGTTGCAGTTTAAAAACTGTAGTGTAAAGCACCCTTCTGGCAAGACAGTGATGGAGTGAATGATGGTGAAAGTTTTTCTTTTTCGGGCCACCCTGCCTTGGTGGGAATCGGCCAGTGTGATAATAATAATAATAATAATATATATATATATATATATATATATATATATATATATATATATATATATATATATATATATATATATATATATATATATATATATATATATGCCGTGCCGAATAGGTAAAATTGGTCAATTAGCAAGAACTCATTTAAAATTAAGTCCTTTTGGGAAACTTTCTCTTATAGGTTTAAAGATATTTTTTTATATATAATGTAAAAATTAATTTTTTTTTAACTAAAGATCCTTAGAAAACTTACCTAACCTTATTATAACAAAAGCAATTTAATTTAGCCTAATCCAACTAAATGACATGCTATACACAAAGCCCCTTAGTTTTGTCCCCAGGATGCGACCCATACCAGTCGAGTAACACCCAGGTACCTAGGTTTACCTAGGTAAACAGGGAAAGCAGGTGTAATATGACTAACACTCAGGTACCTATTTTACTGCTAGGTAAACAGGGACAGCAGGTCCCCGTACCGGGGATCGAACCATGGACATCAGTGTGTGAGCTGAGAGCAGTACTAACCGAGCTACGGGGAATGTAAATAACCCACAAAAATTGAGTTATCCTGGGTTAATAACCAGTACGGTTAATAACTAGAATCCAATCGTCTCACCTTTGCTGGTGTTATCCCTTAAAATATAAACCAAGTCCCATTTTCTGTAAAATTGATGAAGCTAGTTTTAATTTTCTCTATCCCATTTTCTTTGCTAAACCCTCACACACGCTGGTTACTGCTGTGACTATGAAAGCCAATGTGTCTTGCTGGTTTGTTTGGGTGCTTGATTTTATTGTTTTTTAAGGCCTGCAAGGGTTTTTGATCCGAGGATCAGGACCTGTCCTCTCTTTCTCTGGGTCTAGCCTGATTGCCTTCCATTCCTTAAGCGCCCTGTGAGCCATACTATCATAATAATAATAATAATAATAATAATAATAATAATAATAATAATATATATATATATATATATATATATATATATATATATATTTCTCAACTCATGGGAAATATTATCTCAGTTCTGCTGGCCAATTATTATTGTGTAAATCTAACAGCAGAAACAGCAGCTGCTGCTGTCTACTGGCGTCACTTGTAAGGTAACCACAACACACCTGCTGACTCACCTCTCACACCTGCTGACTCATCTCTCACACCTGCTGATTCATCTCCGCTCCAGCCTCTCCGATAGAAGTTCACCCACCGCAGGGAACCATCACTCAGGTCTCTCTACGAGATCTCTGACACACGCACACTCACGCACGCGCTGATTCGTGTGTATATATGCATTGCGATAACACTTTGTGTTTGAATTTGAGTGTTTATTAATAGGAGATGACGTCTGTCCGTGGCTGGGGATTGTACGTGGCCGTGCTGGCCGTGATTGTAACAGCCATCACAGTGGGCGTGGTGGAGGCTGACCCTGGGTACGGAAGACCCCCACCATGCTACCCCAAGATCCACTACATTACCAAGTACCACACCCAGTACCACAAGGTTAGTATTGGGTTAGTACCAGAAATACTAGAGCAGGTCTATGGTATGGTATCTCCAGCAGGTCAGTACTGGGCAAGTACCAGTAGTTGTGTACTGGAACAGGTTAGTACTAGGACAGCTCCAGCAGGTCAGTACTGGGCAAGTACCAGTAGTTTTGTACTGGAACAGGTTAATACCAGCAGGTCAGTACTGGGCAAGTACCAATAGTTGTGTATTGGAACAGGTTAGTACCAGCAGGTCAGTACTGGGTAAGTACCAAAAGCTGTGTACTGGAACAGGTTAGTACTAGGACAGCTCCAGCAGGTCAGTACTGGGCAAGTACCAGAAGTTGTGTACTGGAACAGGTTAGTACTAGGGCAGCTCCAGCAGGTCAGTACTGGGCAAGTACCAGAAGTTGTGTACTGGAACAGGTTAGTACTAGGACACCTCCAGCAGGTCAGTACTGGGCAAGTACCAGTACTTGTATACTGGAACAGGAGTTTGCAAAATTCGATAAAGAACTAAAACCAGACATAGCGCATCACATGTAAACAGATTAAAACAGAATTTAATAAACCAGAATAAATTAAACCAAACTATACATTAAAACACAATACAAAATTATTTCTCGTGTATTTCACCACTAACCCAAAAATTCAACACGAAAAAAAAAAATCGGCCCCTCAATAAACCATCATCATTGGTGAATTCAACCAAGAATTTAAAACACTGAATAATTCAAGAATTAAAACACCGAACGTAAGTCATATTATAATTAAGAATTGACTTCATACTTTCTCCATTCCCTAAATAGTGCATTAGAAAGTTATCCTTTTCAGGGCTAAATTTTCAGGCTTATTAAGTGCTTTCTCATTGCAGGTGCCAGTTTACGAGACTGTTTACAAGGAGCACTACGTGCCTACGACCCACTACCAGGTCCAGTACCAAACCCAGTACCAGACCAAGTACGAGACGCAGTACGTTCCCAAATACGTTACTGAAACCGTCTACAAGACGCAAGTCCAGTACGAGACCCAGTACCAGACCATATACAAGACCCAGTATCAGGTTGAGTACGTGACTAAAACCCAATACGTACCCCAGTACGTCACAAAGACCCAATACCAGACGCAGTACCACACCCAAATTGAATATCAGACCGTGTACAAGACTGAATATAAACCCCAGTACGTGACCAAGAACGAGGTGAAATACCAAACTCATTACGAGACCCAGTTGGTCCCAGAATACCACACAGTTACCAAGACCCAGCACGCCTACAAGACCGTGTGTCCCAAACCTTCCTACGGCTACGGCTACGACTACTGAAGACCCAGCAGAGCTACAAGACCGTCTGCCCCAAGTCTTCCTGCTGATGCTGAAGACTCATCTCTTCTGCCCATCCCAAGAATGACGAGAAATCACCATTGTTTATATAAATAAAATAATGTATGCCACATGCATTTTTTCATTGCCCCTTTTAACTACGACATTCTAGACGATGAAAATTCCCCTGGGGAAAAATCTACGTAATATTATCGTAGATAAGTTGATAAATACGACACGTGGGGTAACACTTAGGTATGATATTAAATATAAACTGAGAGATGTATTTCTCTCAGTTTATAATAATAATTATAATAATAATAATAGTAATAATAATAATAATAATAATAGTAATAATAATAATAATAATAATAATAATAATAATCTTTATTTCTACAAGTACATATACAACATATACAGACCGTAGCTGACATCAGTGACATACTACTGCTTGTTATCCAGAGTATTTCGGGCAAATTAGGTTAATTTTGTCTTTAGGATGCGACCCACACCAGTCGACTAACACCCAGGTACCTATTTTACTGATAGGTGAACATGGACAGCAAGTGTCTTAAGGAAACACCGTATCGGGAATCGACCCCGGACCTCAGTGTGTGAGCTGAGTGCGCTACCAACTGAGAGCTTACCTTAAACCTTATTTTAGGGAATAAAGTATTACTGTCTGATGGTGAAGAGATTGTGTGCGGCCTAATGATGCTGTTGTAGCCGACTGGCTTCAAACCCTGTTATCCAACCATCCTCCACTGTTGAGGTTGAGGGACTAATCGCCTCAAAATTCTCTCTCCATATCTACTGTCTCCAGCGTTATATTTTCCCGTATTCGACTGAAGAAGCCTCTTGTGCAGGCGAAACTCTTCGCTAATAAAGATACGTAAGTGTTGTACATGTTTCTCATTCATAACATTATTAGGTAATCTCAATGTCTCTCACTCAGAGCATCCTCACTACACACACTCACTTTTTACACTTAAAGAATATATACACCAAGAGGTGTGTCTCTCATTGTGTATATAGTGAGATGCACCACGCAGATACAAGCGGAGGTATATACAGAGAATGATCAGTCAGCAGGATTCGATTCCACGTGAGGAGAGTGGCATAGCTCCCCAAGTGACGCCATAGGCCATTAAGCTACAGATGCTTCAAAAAGCTAGGTAACCTGGTTAAGAGGCTACCTAGCTTGTCGAGGCATTCGTAGCTTAGTGGTCTAAGGCTTCACTTGGGGAGGTATACCACTCTCCACACGCGAGTTAGAATTCTACTGACCCCGATCTTTCTCTGTATACAGAGAATAATTTAATACCTAACTGCATGTATTAAATTATTCTTGACTGGTTGTGAATAGGTTACGTACAGCCTTAATAACCTTCGTTTTGTCTATAGACTTTAAACCCTATTAACCAACCAAGCATCTTTCTCAGTGTTTTAGCAAAATCGCGTCACTTCTCGCTTACGAAAGAAATCGTGTCAAGTATGCTTCGGAAATTTCTATGAGGCTTAATTTCTCATTTATATAAACACGAATCCAATTGTCATGAGGCTCGGCCGAGCTTGAAGGTCATTGGAACCAGAGCGATGGCAAGAAATCTGTGAAGGTGTTTTGCAATAAGCGTTCATGGGGCTACCGAAGTACTTAGAGCTTAACGAGCCACTGAGAGTTTGTTTGCGCAAGATAGTTAAGCAACTCCCCAAGGGAAGGAAACAACGAAGAGAAGAAATAATGTAGAACAAACGTTTTAATATTGTTGCGCTTAGGATAGGAAAGTCGTGACGACGTTTCGGTCCTTTGTCTGGTCATTAATAATGTCCTATGATTTTTAAATCGTTGGAAATTATTCATTAAGATCCTGCAGCGGGGTGTGTGTGTGTGTGTGTGTGTGTGTACTCACCTATTTGTGGTTGCAGGGGTCGAGTCACAGCTCCTGGCCCCGCCTCTTCGCTGATTGCTACTAGGTCCTCTCTCTCCCTGCCCCATGAGCTCTATCATACCTCGCCTTAAAACTATGTATGGTTCCTGCCTCCACCACATCACTTTCTAGGCTATTCCATGGCCTGACTACTCTATGACTGAAGAAATACTTCCTAACATCCCTTTGATTCATCTGAGTCTTCAACTTCCAATTGTGACCTCTTGTGTCTGTGTCCCATCTCTGGAACATCCCGTCTTTGTCCACCTCGTCTATTCCGCGCAGTATTTTATATGTCGTTATCATGTCTCCCCTGACCCTCCTGGCCTCCAGTGTCGTCAGGCCGATTTCCCTCAACCTTTCTTCATAGGACAATCCCCGTAGCTCTGGGACTAGTCTTGTTGCAAACCTTTGCACTTTCTCTAATTTCTTGACGTGCTTGACTAGGTGTGGATTCCAAACTGGTGCTGCATACTCCAGTATGGGCCTGACGTAGATGGTGTACAGAGTCTTAAACGAATCCTTACTGAGGTATCGGAACGCTATCCGTAGGTTTGCCAGGCGCCCGTATGCTGCAGCAGTTATCTGATTGATGTGCGCCTCAGGAGATATGCTCGGTGTTATACTCACCCCCAGATCTTTTTCCTTTAGTGAGGCTTGCAGTCTTTGGCCATCTAAACTATATTGTGTCTGCGGTCTTCTTTGCCCTTCCCCAATCTTCATGACTTTGCATTTGGCAGGGTTAAATTCTAGGAGCCAGTTGCTGGACCAGGCTTGTAGCCTGTCCAGATCTCTTTGTAGTCCTGCCTGATCCTCGTCCGATTCGATTCTTCTCATTAACTTCACATCGTCTGCAAACAAGGACACTTCTGAGTCTATCCCTTCCGTTATGTCGTTCACGTATACCAAGAACAGCACAGGTCCTAGGACTGACCCCTGTGGAACCCCGCTTGTCACAGGCGCCCACTCTGACACCTCGTCGCGTACCATGACTCGTTGTTTCCTCCCTGTCAGATATTCTCTGATCCATTGCAGTGCCTTTCCTGTTATGTGTGCCTGGTCCTCTAGCTTTTGCAGTAACCTCTTGTGAGGAACTGTGTCGAAAGCCTTCTTGCAGTCCAAAAATACGCAGTCGATCCACCCCTCTCTCTCTTGTCTTACTTCTGTCACCTTGTCATAAAACTCTAGTAGGTTTGTGACACAGGATTTTCCTTCCCTGAAACCGTGCTGGTTGTCAATTATACACTTGTTTCTTTCCAGGTGCCCCACCACTCTCCTCCTGATGATCTTCTCCATGACCTTGCATACTATACACGTTAGAGATACAGGTCTGTAGTTTAGTGCCTCATGTCTGTCTCCCTTTTTAAAAATTGGGACTACATTTGCCATTTTCCATACCTCAGGGAGTTGCCCAGTTTCAAATGATGTGTTGAAGATCTTTGTTAATGGCTCACACAATATCTCTGCTCCCTCTTTAAGGACCCATGGAGAGATGTTGTCTGGTCCCACCGCCTTTGAGGTGTCAAGTTCGCATAGCAGCTTCTTCACCTCCTCCTTGGTTATATGTACCTCATCCAGCACTTGCTGGTGTGCCCCCCTGTTCTGATTTCTTGGAGTCCTACTGGTTTCCACTGTAAATACCTCTTTAAATCTTGTGTTGAGCTCCTGACATACCTCTCGGTCGTTTCTTGTGAATTCCCCATCACCCTTCCTCAGTCTGATTACCTGGTCCTTGACTGTTGTTTTCCTCCTGATGTGGCTGTACAACAGCTTCGGGTCAGTCTTTACTTTTGATGCTATGTCATTTTCATATTGTCTCTGAGCCTCCCTTCTTATCTGTGCATATTCGTTTCTGGCTCTTCGGCTGATTTCTTTATTTTCCTGAGTTCTCTGTCTTCTGTACCTTTTCCATTCTCTATTACACCTAGTTTTTGCCTCCCTACACCTTTGGGTGAACCAAGGACTCGTTCTGTTCTTCCCATTATTTCTGTTTCCCTTGGGAACAAACCTCTCCTCTGCCTCCTTGCATTTTGTTGCTACATAGTCCATCATTTCTTGTACTGGTTTTCCTGTCAGTTCCCTCTCCCACTGAATGTCTTGAAGGAAGTTCCTCATGCCTGAGTAGTTCCCCCTTTTGTAGTTTGGTTTTTCCCAGCCTATTCCTGCTACTCTCTCCACTTGGAGCTCAACTATGTGTGTGTGTGTTCGCCTATATGTGGTTGCAGGAGTCGATTCATAGCTCCTGGCCCCGCCTCCTTGCTGATCGATACTAGGTCCACTCTCTCTGTGCTCCAAGATCTTTGTCATACATCTTCTTAAAGCTATGTATGGGTCCTGCCTCCACTACATAACTCTCCAGATTGTTCCACTTCCTGACAACTCTATGACTGAAGAAATACTGTGTGTGCGTGTGTGTGTGTGTGTGTGTGTGTGTGTGTGTGTGTGTGTACTCACCTATTTGTACTCACCTATTTGTGGTTGTAGGGGTCGATTCACAGCTCCTGGCCCCGCCTCTTCGCTGATTGCTACTAGGTCCTCTCTCTCCCTGCCCCATGAGCTCTATCATACCTCGCCTTAAAACTATGTATGGTTCCCGCCTCCACTACGTCACTTTCTAGGCTATTCCACGGCCTGACTACTCTATGACTGAAGAAATACTTCCTAACATCCCTTTGATTCATCTGAGTCTTCAACTTCCAATTGTGACCTCTTGTGTCTGTGTCCCTTCTCTGGAACATCCTGTCTTTGTCCACCTTGTCTATTCCGCGCAGTATTTTATATGTCGTTATCATGTCTCCCCTGACCCTCCTGTCCTCCAGTGTCGTCAGGCCGATTTCCCTCAACCTTTCTTCGTAAGACAATCCCCGTAGCTCTGGGACTAATCTTGTTGCAAACCTTTGCACTTTCTCTAATTTCTTGACGTGCTTGACTAGATGTGGATTCCAAACTGGTGCTGCATACTCCAGTATGGGCCTGACGTAAATGGTATACAGAGTCTTAAACGAATCCTTACTGAGGTATCGGAACGCTATCCGTAGGTTTGCCAGGCGCCCGTATGCTGCAGCAGTTATCTGATTGATGTGCGCCTCAGGAGATATGCTCGGTGTTATACTCACCCCCAGATCTTTTTCCTTGAGTGAGGTTTGCAGTCTTTGGCCATCTAAACTATATTGTGTCTGTGGTCTTCTTTGCCCTTCCCCAATCTTCATGACTTTGCATTTGGCAGGGTTAAATTCAAGGAGCCAGTTGCTGGACCAGGCTTGTAGCCTGTCCAGGTCTCTTTGTAGTCCTGCCTGATCCTCATCCGATTTGATTCTTCTCATTAACTTCGCATCATCTGCAAACAAGGACACTTCTGAGTCTATCCCTTCCGTTATGTCGTTCACATATACCAAGAACAGCACAGGTCCTAGGACTGACCCCTGTGGAACCCCGCTTGTCACAGGCGCCCACTCTGACACCTCGTCGCGTACCATGACTCGTTGTTGCCTCCCTGTCAGATATTCTCTGATCCATTGCAGTGCCTTTCCTGTTATGTGTGCCTGATCCTCTAGCTTTTGCAGTAACCTCTTGTGAGAAACTGTGTCGAAGGCCTTCTTGGAGTCCAAAAATATGCAGTCGATCCACCCCTCTATCTCTTGTCTTACTTCTGTCACCTTGTCATAAAACTCTAGTAGGTTTGTGACACAGGATTTTCCTTCCCTGAAACCGTGCTGGTTGTCAATTATACACTTGTTTCTTTCCAGGTGCCCCACCACTCTCCTCCTGATGATCTTCCCCATGACCTTGCATACTATACACGTTAGTGATACAGGTCTGTAGCTTAGTGCCTCATGTCTGTCTCCCTTTTTAAAAATTGGGACTACATTTGCCATTTTCCATACCTCAGGGAGTTGCCCAGTTTCAAATGATGTGTTAAAGATCTTTGTTAATGGCTCACACAATATCTCTGCTCCCTCTTTAAGGACCCATTGAGAGATGTTGTCTGGTCCCACCGCCTTTGAGGTGTCAAGTTCGCATAGCAGCTTCTTCACCTCCTCCTTGGTTATATGTACCTCATCCAGCACTTGCTGGTGTGCCCCCCTGTTCTGATTTCCTGGAGTCCTACTGGTTTCCACTGTAAATACCTCTTTAAATCTTGTGTTGAGCTCCTGACATACCTCTCGGTCGTTTCTTGTGAATTCCCCATCACCCTTCCTCAGTCTGATTACCTGGTCCTTGACTGTTGTTTTCCTCCTGATGTGGCTGTACAACAGCTTCGGGTCAGTCTTTACTTTTGATGCTATGTCATTTTCATATTGTCTCTGAGCCTCCCTTCTTATCTGTGCATATTCGTTTCTGGCTCTTCGGCTGATTTCTTTATTTTCCTGAGTTCTCTGTCTTCTGTACCTTTTCCATTCTCTAGTACACCTAGTTTTTGCCTCCCTACACCTTTGGGTGAACCAAGGACTCGTTCTGTTCTTCCCATTATTTCTGTTTCCCTTGGGAACAAACCTCTCCTCTGCCTCCTTGCATTTTGTTGCTACATAGTCCATCATTTCTTGTACTGGTTTTCCTGTCAGTTCCCTCTCCCACTGAATGTCTTGAAGGAAGTTCCTCATGCCTGAGTAGTTCCCCCATTTGTAGTTTGGTTTTTCCCAGCCTATTCCTGCTACTCTCTCCACTTGGAGCTCAACTATGTAGTCGAAGCACAGAACCACATGATCACTAGCTCCCAGGGGCCTTTCATACATGATACCCTCGATGTCCGAACTACTCATGGTGAATACAAGGTCCAGCCTTGTTGGTTCATCCTCTCCTCTCTCTCTCTGGTAGTGTCTCTAACATGTTGATGCATGAGGTTTTCCAGTACCACATCCATCATCTTGGCTCTACATGTTTTGGGACCCCCATGGGGCTCCAGGTTTTCCCAGTCAATCTCCTTGTGATTGAAATCACCCATAACTAGTAACTTTGCCCCCCCATGTGTGCTCTCTTGGCCACCTCGGCTAGTGTGTCGATCATTGCTCTGTTGCTCTCATCGTATTCTTCTCTTGGCCTCCTGCAGTTCTGTGGTGGGTCGTACATTACTGCAATTATCACCTTATGTCCCTCAGACTCAATTGTTCCTACTAAGTAGTCCCTTTCGCCCGTGCCATCCATTCCTTCCATTTTCTCAAAACCCCACTCGTTTTTAATGAGCAGTGCAACTCCTCCCCCTCTCCTCCCTCTGTCTTTCCTGAGGATTTGGTATCCGGATGGAAAGATTGAATCTGTTATTATTCTGGTGAGTTTTGTTTCTGTGAGTGCTATTATGTCTGGGGATGTCTCTTTGATTCTTTCGTGTCACTCCTCATACTTGTTTGTTATTCCATCTGCATTTGTATACCACACCTTCAACTTCTTTTCTAAGACTGTGGTCTGGGAGGTATATTGGGGTTGGGGAAGTGGGAGACCTGGTAAGGAACTATGGGTTATTGCTGTGGGGGTGGAGTTTGTAATGTAGTGGGTGGGGGCATTGGATGTGGCATGGGTGTTTTGATTTAGAGTGTTTGGTTGCACTGGGGTTGACCTGGTTGGGAGACTTCTATTGGAAGTTGTGAGGGAGGCTGTATTTGATCTTCTTCCTGTGTCTGGGATCTCCTGTCTGTCTTCTCCATCCCCTCTCTTTCCTCCTTTTGCCTTTGTACCATCTCTCTCAGTTTCTGCCTTTCTTCTTGTGTTCTGTCGCGGTCGAGATACACCTTCCTGTATGCCGGCATGTCCCTTAATCGTGCTTTCTCCTGCAGGATCCTGGTCTGAGTCGCTTCTGCCTTGAAGGTCACTTTCACTGGCCGGGTTCTTTTTTTTACAAACCCCCCTATTCTCCGAAAATTTTCCAGCTGGGTCATGTCGTCTTCTCCTATTGCTTTCATGATGCTTTCAATTGCTTTTTTTCCCCCTTGTTTTCTTGCTTTCATATGTTTTCCCTTCAATTTCCTGGAGCCCATACACAAAGACTGACCTCACCCTTTCATTCTCCCACTGCATATCCCTGTGTATCCCCTCATTTAATTTGGTTTCCTCCACTGCAGCTTTCCTTTCTTCAGTTTCACTGGCTAATGTACTTGGGCTCAGTGGCCTGTAATTTTCCCTTCTCGGCTTTCCTTGGGCTCTGTTGTTGTCTGTTAGGGCCTCCACATAAAGCTTAGCTCTTTCATTTACTACAGTCTCCTCTGATAGAGCTTCCCCATGCAGTTGTGCCCCTTCTTTCCCTACAGTCCCCTTATTTGTGGCTGAGGTAGCAGTCTCTGTTGTCAATCCCAAAATGTTCTTTAGTTCTTTAGGCTCTTTCAGATTTTTCAGTTCCTCTTCTAAACTCTGTATCCTAGCCTCTGCTGCTTTGACATGCATCTCCCACTTCCTGCTTTCCATATCTATCCTCTCTTCCATTCTCATGCTAAATTCTTCTAGTTTCTTTTCCCATTCATGATCTCTTTTTATGAGCTCTGCTGTGTGTGTGTGTGTGTGTGTGTGTGTGTGTGTGTGTGTGTGTGTGTGTGTGTGTGTGTGTGTGTGTGTGTGTGTGTGTGTGTGTGTGTAGGTGTGTGTGTGTGTGTGTGTGTGTGTGTGTGTGTGTGTGTGTGTGTGTGTGTCTGTGTGTATATGTGTGTGTGTGTGTGTGTGTGTGTGTTTGTGTGAGAGTGTGTGTGTATGTGTGTGTGTGTGTGTGTGTGTGTGTGTGTGTGTGTGTGAAGGCTAATTAGCCAGTCAGAGGCGCTTTCCTGCTTGTTTCATACATGATGTGTCATTCCAGGTCCCCAGGTCCTCCCTGAACTTAACTATGTTATAGGTCAGAGTCAACCCATGGAATCCTCACAGCTTTATCATGTACCCCACGCAAAAACAAGAGCCCAGGAGCAGTGGGCATTCTCATCATGACATTGCAGTTATCTTACTTACAAAAGAATCATGCCGGGATTGTACAGGTATCAAACAGGCTTAGTGCACGTATGAGAAATGGTATGGTGATACAGACAAGATGTGAAAAAAGACACGTATCGCTCAGGTTTAATTTAAGTTTAAAACAGGGCATTCAGAATTCTTGAAGAATTACACACATGCCATACCGCGGGTGGGGTTAGAACCCGCGATCAGAGAGTCATAAAACTCAAGACTCTCTAATCGCGGGTTCTAACCCACAACCGTGGTATGGTTTGTTTGCAATCCTGTCATTACGATTTCGTGAGTCAGTTACACACATGCACATGTGTGAAATGAATTACACACATGTGCAACACCTGGGTGTCTTTATTTGAAGACTTTCGCCCACCAGTGGTTTTGTCAGTTTAGTACAGTGATAATATACAAGGACAGCAGAAGATGAGGTAATCAGTCCCTCAGTCTTTCAAAACAATACATAAAGACAGTATAAGTTGAGATAATCGGTACCTCAGTCTTGCAGAACAATGTACAGAGAACACTGAAAGACGAGGTTATCAGTCCCTCAGTCTTGTCAACCAGTCTTCAGTACCTCGGTCTTGATAACAGACTGAGACAGCAATAGACTGATGTCACTTGTTAATCAAAGTGACTGAGTAAGTTTATTCAAGTATACATAAATTTACATAGATTATCATACATAGCAGCATATGTGTAGAGAACCTGGGATAACCTAGAAAAGTTAAACAAAGTGACTTATTTCCATTGAGGTACCTCAGTCCCAGACCGCGGATTCCAGTCCCGTCCAGTACACAAGACTAGAATATGTCTTGTTCATAACTGAACGTACACGTCAAGCATGGTAAATATTGTCTTAAACATGACGAAACAGGTATTACCTGCTTCATTATTTGGAATCAAAGTCTTTCTCTCTGTCTGTCTGTCTATCTGTCTGTCTGTCTGTCTGTCTGTCTGTCTGTCTCTCTCTCTCTCTCTCTCTCTCTCTCTCTCTCTCTCTCTCTCTCTCTCTCTCTCTCTCTCTCTCTCTCTCTCTCTCTCTCTCTCTCTCTCTCTCTCTCTCTCTTAATACATCGGCCGTCTCCTACCGAGGCAGGGTGACCCAAAAAAGAAGAAACACTCTCACCATCACTCACTCCATCACTGTCTTGCCAGAGACACTCTGACACTACAGTTATAAAAATTCCAACGTATATCCACCCTTCTCCTTCAAAAATATTAACATTTTATGTGATATATAAGGCTGATATTCGAAAAAAAATTACGAAGGAGGCCTAGGGCAGAAGGCTAGTAAGAGAATATTTTTTCTTAATATTTGATTAGTGTGGAGCACTAAACCCGTGAGTAGGTGAGGGCTCAATCCTCCGGTGAATATGCCCCTACAAGGGTAACTGTGACCCCAGGCCTGCCACTCCTACCCTCAGACAGCCCCTACAGGGGTCACTGTGACCCCAGGTCTGCCACTCCTACCCTCAGACAGCCCAAACAGGGGTCACTGTGACCCCAGGTCTGCCACTCCTACCCTCAGACAGCCCAAACAGGGGTCACTGTGACCCCAGATCTGCCACTCCTACCCTCAGACAGCCCAAACAGGGGTCACTGTGACCCCAGGTCTGTCACTCCTACCCTCAGACAGCCCAAACAGGGGTCACTGTGACCCCAGGTCTGTCACTCCTACCCTCAGACAGCCCAAACAGGGGTCACTGTGACCCCAGGTCTGCCACTCCTACCCTCAGACAGTCCAAACAGGGGTCACTGTGACCCCAGGCCAGCCACTTCTGACTCACTCCACATACAGACCTTATTTTTTAATGGAAAGTGACTTGAAGACATAATTCATATTTGTTCATCTTCTTTCTTCTTATTGTTCTTCTTTCTTCCTCTTCTTTTTCTTCTTCACCTTGTGTGTGTGTGGTGACCTGGAGGGTCACACTAGGTATATAACACTGGACAACAGTGTCACATAATGACCACACTGGACGATAATGACCACACTGGATAATAATGACCACACTGGACAATAATGACCACACTGGACAATAATGACCACACTGAACAATAATGACCACACTGGACAATAATGACCACACTGGACAATAATGACCACACTGAACAATAATGACCACACTGGACAATAATGACCACACTGGACAATAATGACCACACTGGACAATAATGACCACACTGGACAATAATGACCACACTGGACAATAATGACCACACTGGACATAATGTTTATTCACGTGAATTTCTTCAAGCAGTCAGCAAGGTTAAGTCATCACTAACTTGAAGACCCTCAACAGAAATCAGTAAAAAACACATTTATGTGTAACACAAGAGACACTTCGTAATATTCTTTTATTTATCTCCATTAACGAGGGAAACTCTGGCTGTATTGCTACTTGAAACCATTGGGTATATGGAGGGACTTAGTGCCCGAGGAGATGGCACCCTACACACACACACACACACACACACACACACACACACACACACTGGACTGGACGACACTGGAGGACAGGAGGGTCAGGGGAGACATGATAACGACATATAAAATACTGCGTGGAATAGACAAGGTGGACAAGGACAGGATGTTCCAGGGAGGGGACACAGAAACAAGAGGCCACAATTGGAAGTTGAAGACACAAATGAGTCAGAGAGATATTAGGAAGTATTTCTTCAGTCATAGAGTTGTAAGGCAGTGGAATAGCCTAGAAAATGACGTAGTGGAGGCAGGAACCATACACAGTTTTAAGACGAGGTTTGATAAAGCTCATGGAGCGGGGAGAGAGAGGGCCTAGTAGCAACCGGTGAAGAGGCGGGGCCAGGAGCTAGGACTCGACCCCTGCAACCACAAATAGGTAAGTACAAATAGGTGAGTACACACACACACACACACACACACACACACACACACACATACACACACACACACACACACACACACACACACACACACACACACACACACACACACACACAGGAGAGGAATGATAAAGCTCACGGTTCAGGAGAGTGACCTATTAGCGACCAGTGAAGAGGCGGGGCCAGGAGCTAGGACTCGACCCCTGCAACCTCAACTAGGTGAGTACACACACAGGCCTAGTGCTTAATCGACATGTACCTAGGACAAATTGGTAACTAACATGTCAAGCACGTCAAGAAATTAGAGAAAGTGCAAAGGTTAGCAACAGGACAAGTTCCAGAGCTACTGGGATTGTCCTACGAAGAAAGGTTAAGGGAAATCGGCCTGACAACACTGGAGGACAGAAGGGTAAGGGGTGACATGATAACAACATACAAAATACTGCGAGGAATTGACAAGGTGGACAGAGACAGGATGTTCCAGAGATGGGATACAGCAACAAGGGGACACAGTTGGAAGTTGAAGACAGAGATGAATCACAGGGATGTTAGGAAGTATTTCTTCAGTCATACAGTTGTCAGGAAGTGGAATAGTCTGGGAATTGATGTAGTGGAGGCAGGATTCATACATAGTTTTAAGAAGAGGTATTACAAAGCTCATGGAGCGAGAATAGTGATTTAGTAGCGGCTAGCAAAGAGACGGGGCCAGGAGCTGTGACTCGACCCCTGCAACCACAACTAGGTGAGTACACACACACACACACACACACACACACACGCACACACACACACACACATACACGTGTACACACACACACACACACACACACACACACACACACACATATATATATATATATATATATATATATATATATAATTTATATACATTGATGTATATACTCATATAACTTAAAAGAGATATACTGTTCATTGCAAAATACGGGTATATAAGTATAGTGTCAGGTGTAGAGTTAAACCAGTGCCCTCTAGTGTCAGGTGTAGAGTTAAACCAGTGCCCTCTAGTGTCAGGTGTAGAGTTAAACCAGTGCCCTCTAGTGTCAGGTGTAGAGTTAAACCAGTGCCCTCTAGTGTCAGGTGTAGAGTTAAACCAGTGCCCTCTAGTGTCAGGTGTAGAGTTAAACCAGTGCCCTCTAGTGTCAGGTGTAGAGTTAAAAAAGTGCCCTCTAGTGTCAGGTGTAGAGTTAAACCAGTGCCCTCTAGTGTCAGGTGTAGAGTTAAACCAGTGCCCTCTAGTGTCAGGTGTAGAGTTAAACCAGTGCCCTCTAGTGTCAGGTGTAGAGTTAAACCAGTGCCCTCTAGTGTCAGGTGTAGAGTTAAACCAGCGCCCTCTAGTGTCAGGTGTAGAGTTAAACCAGTGCCCTCTAGTGTCAGGTGTAGAGTTAAACCAGTGCCCTCTAGTGTCAGGTGTAGAGTTAAACCAGTGCCCTCTAGTGTCAGGTGTAGAGTTAAACCAGTGCCCTCTAGTGTCAGGTGTAGAGTTAAACCAGTGCCCTCTAGTGTCAGGTGTAGAGTTAAACCAGTGCCCTCTAGTGTCAGGTGTAGAGTTAAACCAGTGCCCTCTAGTGTCAGGTGTAGAGTTAAACCAGTGCCCTCTAGTGTCAGGTGTAGAGTTAAACCAGTGCCCTCTAGTGTCAGGTGTAGAGTTAAACCAGTGCCCTCTAGTGTCAGGTGTAGAGTTAAACCAGTGCCCTCTAGTGTCAGGTGTAGAGTTAAACCAGTGCCCTCTAGTGTCAGGTGTAGAGTTAAACCAGTGCCCTCTAGTGTCAGGTGTAGAGTTAAACCAGTGCCCTCTAGTGTCAGGTGTAGAGTTAAACCAGTGCCCTCTAGTGTCAGGTGTAGAGTTAAACCAGTGCCCTCTAGTGTCAGGTGTAGAATTAAACCAGTGCCCTCTAGTGTCAGGTGTAGAGTTAAACCAGTGCCCTCTAGTGTCAGGTGTAGAGTTAAACCAGTGCCCTCTAGTGTCAGGTGTAGAGTTAAACCAGTGCCCTCTAGTGTCAGGTGTAGAGTTAAACCAGTGCCCTCTAGTGTCAGGTGTAGAGTTAAACCAGTGCCCTCTAGTGTCAGGTGTAGAGTTAAACCAGTGCCCTCTAGTGTCAGGTGTAGAGTTAAACCAGTGCCCTCTAGTGTCAGGTGTAGAGTTAAATCAGTGCCCTCTAGTGTCAGGTGTAGAGTTAAACCAGTGCTCTCTAGTGTCAGGTGTAGAGTTAAACCAGTGCCCTCTAGCGTCAGGTGTAGAGTTAAACCAGTGCTCTCTAGTGTCAGGTGTAGAGTTAAACCAGTGCCCTCTAGTGTCAGGTGTAGAGTTAAACCAGTGCCCTCTAGTGTCACGTGTAGAGTTAAACCAGTGCCCTCTAGTGTCAGGTGTAGAGTTAAACCAGCGCCCTCTAGCATCAGGTGTAGAGTTAAACCAGTGCTTTCTAGTATCAGGTGTAGAGTTAAACCAGTGCCCTCTAGTGTCAGGTGTAGAGTTAAACCAGTGCCCTCTAGTGTCAGGTGTAGAGTTAAACCAGTGCCCTCTAGTGTCAGGTGTAGAGTTAAACCAGCGCCCTCTAGTGTCAGGTGTAGAGTTAAACCAGTGCCCTCTAGTGTCAGGTGTAGAGTTAAACCAGTGCCCTCTAGTGTCAGGTGTAGAGTTAAACCAGTCCCCTCTAGTGTCAGGTGTAGAGTTAAACCAGTGCCCTCTAGTGTCAGGTGTAGAGTTAAACCAGTGCCCTCTAGTGTCAGGTGTAGAGTTAAACCAGTGCCCTCTAGTGTCAGGTGTAGAGTTAAACCAGTGCCCTCTAGTGTCAGGTGTAGAGTTAAACCAGTACCCTCTAGTGTCAGGTGTAGAGATAAACCAGTGCCCTCTAGTGTCAGGTGTAGAGTTAAACCAGTGCCCTCTAGTGTCAGGTGTAGTTAAACCAGTGCCCTCTAGTGTCAAGTGTAGAGTTAAACCAGTGCCCTCTAGTGTCACGTGTAGAGTTAAATCAGTGCCCTCTAGTGTCAGGTGTAGAGTTAAACCAGTGCCCTCTAGTGTCACGTGTAGAATTAAATCAGTGCCCTCTAGTGTCAGGTGTAGAGTTAAACCAGTGCTCTCTAGTGTCAGGTGTAGAGTTAAACCAGTGCCCTCTAGTGTCACGTGTAGAGTTAAACCAGTGCCCTCTAGTGTCAGGAGTAGAGTTAAACAAGTGCCCTCTAGTGTCAGGTGTAGAGTTAAACCAGTGCCTTCTAGTGTCAGGTGTAGAGTTAAACCAGTGCCCTCTAGTGTCAGGTGTAGAGTTAAACCAGTGTCTTCTAGTGTCAGGTGTAGAGTTAAACCAGTGCCCTCTAGTGTCAGGTGTAGAGTTAAACCAGTGCCCTCTAGTGTCGAGTTTTAACCTTGACTCGACTTAATTTACATTAATATTTCGCGTTATTATTCGTGTGGATTATTTTTTTCCCTCCGCATCACTTTCTGGGTCAACTTGATGACCAGAAACACCGCGTCATGACCAAGGGCAGAGACAGAGACAGAGAGACAGACAGAGACAGAGAGACAGAGAGAGGGCTTTTAGTCTAATTAACGTTTATATCAAATATATCTTCTTTGAAAGAGTATTAATTATTATTATTATAATTATTTTGACTAATAGTTGTATTAGTAATATTTTAATTTTATTATTATTATTATTATTATTATTATTATTATTATTATTATTATTATTATTATTATATGGAGTTTTACCAACGAGTGGGTGTCAGTGCCTGGACGCAGTGTGTAAACGCCCTACATAAATGGCCCTCACTTCTCCGTAAGTATTAAAAGGCAAATCCCGTTGAGAGTAAGAGTCAAAGGGATGGTCAGCAACTTGTCCTCACTACTGCTGCTTCAGCACTCTCCTGGCATGACAGTTTTGCTGGGAACAGCAGCAGCACTCTACTGCTGTCTCTTCTGGCTGTTTGGTTACTGTTTACGGAAGGTCTGTCTGTCTGTCGTCTGTGTGTCTATCTGTCTGTTTGTCTGTCTGTCTGCAATTGTTTCTCCTTCTGAAGATCTCCACCTTAGCAAAGTAAGTCATTGGTCGAAGCTGAAATATTCCCTGTTAAAGAACTAAAAGGAAGAATATCGTAACTGGAACGATGCACAAACAACCCGCACATAGGAGAGAGGAGCTTACGACGACGTTCCAGTCCGTGTGACTAGTTAATGGTTCAAGTCGGACCGAAACGTCGTGATAAGTTTCTCTCTCCTATACACGGGATGAAGCCAAAATTAGTTGTGCTCTTGCTCTGGGCACAGCTGTTGCCTTGAAGCAAAACTAAAGTCAATAGGACTCTCTTCCCCCCACTTCAGCAGCTGCTCTAACAGTTCTTAATGCAGGATACATCTGTTGGTTCATGGGGTTTAAAGCTTATCTTCTACACGAAGGTCATTAAGGCCACGATAAGGATTAAAGAAAACTCTCATTATATATACGCTGAGAGATATACACCCCTCGAAGTATATACTGTACGTTTGTAGGTGTTAGAGTACCCGTGCTGTGTATGACTTCTCACCATTCTTACACAGGTGATTGCATTTTAAGAGAGGCTTTTATAAGAGGTATGCCTGCCTTATTAAGACATATCAGTCAATCAATTTTAATTTTAGAAAAGGGGTGGAGGGGTAAGCCGATGGAAGGCCTCGGTCAGGTGACCAAAAGTTCCAGCTGCGACTGATCATCATGTGGCTAAGACCCGCATTAAGAAACACTTGTCCTGTTTTCTGACAAACTTTACCTAATCTAACCTTAACTAGCCTCTTACCTAACCTAATCTAACCTTACCTTACCTTACCTTACCTTACCTTACCTTACCTAACTTAACCTAACCTAACCTTACCTTACCTAACATAACCTTACCTAACCTAACCTAACCTAACCTTACCTAGCCTAACCTATCCTAACCTAACTTTGCCTAACCTAACCTAACCTAACCTAACCTTACCTAACATAATACCTAACATAACCTTACCTAACCTAACCTAACTCAACCTTACCTAACCTAACCTAACCTAACCTAACCAAACCTAAGCTAACCTAATCTATTCAAGAGAAATGGGTGAACAAATCCGTAGAAATCCTGATGAGGATCTAACTTAGACTAAACGGTAAACAGTCACAGCAGATGATTATTGTTTGATAGGAAACTGCGAAGAGTGACGAGAGGTAAAAAAAAAATTCCTCACGAGAAAATATCAACAGTGGGGTTCCCCAAGGATCGGTGCGTCATCCCACCAAGTTTCTAATTTATATGTGTTTGCAAACTAAATATACAGGATTGTATGGACACATATCAGGGGGATTCCTCAATGAAAGTTGTTAGAAGACGTAGTCTGCAGCCATTAAAGTTGTTAGAAGACGTAGTCTGCAGCCATTAAAGTTGTTAGAAGACGTAGTCTGCAGCCATTAAAGTTGTTAGAAGACGTAGTCTGCAGCCATTAAAGTTGTTAGAAGACGTAGTCTGCAGCCATTAAAGGGCGTAGTGATGGTGAACTAGAGAAGTGAAACAGAATGGAAAAAATCAATACAAGTACAGTATAATGCGATTCCTTAATGCCAACGTTTCGCCCACATAGTGGTCTTTATCATGTCTCAAACAGATCTACCTAGGTAACGAGTACCTGAGTACATATAGAGGCAGGTGGAGTACTCATGGACTCATGACTTGACAAAGCTCACTGTGTGGGCGAAACGTGGTCAATAAACGATCACATAACACTGCATTTGCGTCTATTTTTCCATCGTGTCGATATTTTATACCATTTATCTCCAAGTTGAGCAGAAGTTGAACAGATTAGAGACATAACACAGAAGAAGTGGATACCCGTGATGGTTCCACAAAAATGCATCATCACTGGAGATGCAGACAGCCAAAAGGAAAGTAATAATGGTAGAATTACCCACAAAATGGTAGGTAAATGGACACAAATACAACTAATGTGACATTTTATTGTGGTGGCTTTACGTTCTCCAGGAACTTCGTCAAGCCGTTATAACTACTACTACTACTACCACTACTACTACTACTACTACTACTATTACTACTACTACTACTACTACTACTACTACTACTACTACTACTACTACTACTACTACTACTACTACTACTACTACTACTTCCACTGCTGCTGCTACTACCACTACTACTACTACTATTGCTGCTACTACTAATTCTACCATTACTACAGTACTTCTACTACTACTAGCACTACTACTACTAGCTCTACTTGTTTTTGACAAAGCTCCTGGAGAGCGAAACGTTGCCACAGTAAAATGTCACATTAGTTGCATCTGGGTTTATTTACCAACAGCCAACAGGAAGTCGTAAAGTACGCCCAAGATTCGAAGCTCAGAATCCGTCAACTCAGGCAGATAATTAGACACTCCTGTACACGACCTTCAGGTGTGTAGCGGTGTCTGAGGTGAAGGGGGAGATAGGGTGAGGAGGGGGTGGATGGGTGGAGCAATGGGTACATTGGAGAGAGTGGATGAGGGATTGTCAGGGATGTGAGAGAGAATGGAGAGGGGAGAGAGAGAGAGAGAGTAGGGGGTGCAAGAGAGGGGATGCTTGGGGAGGGGTAGGATACCAGACTATAAATACTGACCTCTCTGATTCCTTCAGCATCAGTCCCCCGACATCGATCGCTTAAGAAACATCTTCAAAGGTAAATATTGAGTCTCACAACTTCTCATTCACCAGCGGAACGTGAGAGGCGAAACTCCTGCAAGCATTGCATGCATCTTGCATCAAGACACAGGAAAACAGACAATATTGGGCCACCCGTTGTTTAACAGCAAAAACACTTTGCATTAACTTAGGCTTGCGTTTAAAAAAAAATATAATTAATAACCTAAAGTATTTTTTTTTTATTTTTTAATAACATCAGCATCGATTTAGAGGATTTTATTGTTTGATATGTAAAATATGAGAGGGCTGTTTTAGCACATTTCGTAACTAATTTACAATTTGAAGAGTCTAGACAATGTTTTGCTCCTTCCTGGAACATTGACAAGTAGCTAGGGAATTAGTCGTCAATAATAACCTCAAGAATAATCCCCTTTGGGACCCTCTTCTGCTAAAGAGGATCCCAGAAGGGATCTTCATGTTGGTTATCACTGAGCAGTGACAAGTGTTCATTACACTTTAGTTATCCAGAGGATTAGTTTTGAAGTTATCAAGGCGAACCACCGTGATTATCAACCCTCTCAACTCTCTAATTCCTTTCTTCCCAGATGCAGTCTTCAGGTTTGTGTGTGGTGGTAGTGTTGGCTGTGGTTGCAGCGGTGGTGGTGGCTGACCCAAGCTACCCTCAACCAGCTCCCTGTTACCCCAAGACCCAGTACGTCACCAAGTACCAGACACAGGTCCAACAGGTCAGTACTGAACCAACTGAACGGGTCCATATCGCAGCTACGATCGTGTATAGGAGAATAAAAGCCACAACATCATGGCTGAAACGATTCATATCTAACTAACACGTTTCGGTTTGTCTTGGACTATGGTAGAAGGACTGAAACTGCGACTGATGTTTCCTCTTTGAACTGTGGGTAGTTGAGAGTTGTGATTGTACAATTTTAATAATGTTTGTGTCGATCTTTCACGGTGTTTTTATTTTTCCAGGTTCCTGTGTACACCACTGTCTACAAGACCCAGGTCGTTCCCACCACGTTCTACCAGACCCAGTACCAGACTCAGTACGTGACCAAGTACCAGACCCAGTACGTTCCCGAGTACATCACCGAGACGGCCTACAAAACCCAAGTCCAATACGTGACCCAGTACCAAACCAAGTACCAGACAGTGTACCAAACCCAGTACATCACTCAGACCCAGTACGTGCCTGAGTACGTCACAGAGACACAATACCAGACCCAATACGTAACCCAGGTTCAGTACCAGACCGTGTACAAGACCGAATACAAGCCCCAGTACGTGACCACAACCCAGGTCCAGTACAAGACCCAGTACGAGACTCAAGTGGTCCCACAATACGTGACCGTGACACATACACAACAGACCTACAAGACAGTGTGCCCCAAGCCTGCTTACGGGTACTGAGATCTCCGAATACGAAGTGGATCGACAAGCACCAAATTCCTGAAATCTCTCAAAAATAGGTATTATGCAAATTTATAATATTTGTGAATGATAATTGTGGCATTTCTTCACATTTTATGTAAATCAGGAACCAGCTAATCTGTCAGATCCACCCATAAATCCGTTAATCCAATAAAACTGTTCATATGAATCTGGATTTCATTTCATCAAAAGTTCTAGTGCTCGTAGGATATATATACATCGATAGATGCATGTCTCTTTAGTATATATACACTGAGAAGTGTATATATCTTAGTCTATGCAGTTCGAGAGGTGTATATGTTTACCTGGAGAAGTTTTCGAGGGTCAACGCCCCAGCTGCTCGGTCTGAGACCAGGCCTCATAACTTGTGACTATGTTTCGGTCCAACTTGCACCAATAACCAGTCACCCTCGGGTGTCGACTGTCTACAAGTCCAGTTAAAGAAATGACCGTCTTGGTTCGACAGTCTCATAAAGACATCTTCGTTAAATCTCTTCCATTTTGAGACTGTGTGTTGTGACCTGATAAATCCTGACTCCTGACATTAATTTAATCACAGTTAACAATGAATTTACTTTGAAAAAGCAAGGAAAATATTAAATATATGCCACAGAGAGGGGAAAAATAAAACACTACATATAATACTCAATATAACCACAACACTCGCAACACAACCACAGCACTCGCAATACCACACACTCAACACTCGCAACACTACACACAACATTCACAACACAACCACAACACTAACAAAACAACCACAATACTCACAATACTACGCACAACACTCACAATACAGCACACGTGTGTTTCTAACATAATAGTGTTAACTAATAATAATTATAACGAATGGTTGGAAATACTGACAGAGAGCCTTTTGCTTTACTATCCTTCACACACACACACACACACACACACACACACACACACACACACACACACACACATATGGACTCCCTAGTCCTCTACTACAAGTCTTCCCCATGTACTCCCTTGTACACAGACGCAATAATGAGTACAAACAACTATCGCAATGTTTTATGTGTGACCCATGAAGGATTATCTTCAAAACTTCCTATCGATGGTGGAGGCTCAATCCTCCGTCTCCTAATCGCTACCTGGACTCTAACTTATCAGGCTCTTGGTAATAGCATGGGAAAACATGTTGCTGAAAGGAAAATAGAGAAATATGTAAGATGTTTTCGTTATGGGAGGGATAGACGACTACTTGAAGAACAGGTCAGTGTCAGTAACACCTGTGGCGGAGGAAGGGTAAGACACAGTACCATAGCTGGAACAATTCACCAAATAACCCCACCTGTTTCCTGATCTCTGTTTTGCCTCGCTGAGACGTGACCTGACGCTGCTTCGGAAAGGACCGAAACGTTGCCGTGAGGGTCTACTTAAGACGGATTATTTGTGACTTGTGGGAGGATATACAATGTTAATAAAGTCTGTTACATAATAGATTTAACACATAGGTAAATGGGAGATTAACAACTGACAGTCTATCTGGTGTCAGACAGGGGAGTGCTAGTACTTCTATCAATATAAGTTTTTCGAGGCTGTCAGGAAAAAGACAGGAACAGGCTGACATTATTTGTTTAAAGTCGAAAAAATAATGTTAAGTGCTCCACTAAACATCAACTTGGAAATTAACAAAAATGTACTGATAGTACACTAATAATCCGCACGTAGGGGAATGTAAATGACGACGTTTCGGTCCAATTTGAACCATTAACTGGTGACACAGAAAAGTTTCTTTGTGGCTACTTAATGGTCTAAGTCAGACCAAAACGTTGTTATTTTCACTAGTGTTTGTGCGGGTTATTCGTGTATTGTTCCAGTCACAGTATTGTGACTGTGTTCTGCCAGTAGTGACTATATAGAATGAAGTTGTACTCAAGATTGATGGACTGACCACATCGACTCAAGGTTGAGGGACTGATTACCTCATTCTCCTCCTATTCTTCAAGCTTCTCCTGTGTAGGGACTGATGAAGCCACTGTGTGGCGAAACGTTTCCTTAATAAAGATTCCCAAGAGTTGCACATGTGTCTAATTTATCATAGAATGAAGTGTTTACCCCGAACGATAGATATTATAAACGAAGACACTGATGAGAACTTTCTACTTAACCAGATGCCATATTAGCGAGACCTGGTCATGGACCGGGTCAAGGGGGCGTTGACCCCCCCGGAACACTCTACAGGTATACTCCAGGTGTATCATTAATCGGAAGCTGCAACTTTCTGTAACACTGTTATAATTCACGTAAATTATGAAGAATTCAGAATTATATAATTACACATAACATATTTGCAGAAAGAAAAGCCGAAAAAACATAAAAAAAAAATTTTACATCACTCACAGAGGTTCTGTGGTACACTGATCCAATAGATAAGTCAATCGATAATTGCTTTAAGTCTGGAAAAAAAAATCTCACGTGAGTGAGATGCGTGAAAGTGCTCAGGTCTCGTGACAAGTGTAAACTTTGTGACGAAATCTTAACAAGAAAACCAAACTTGGGAAGACAAATAAAATATATATCGAGAAAAAAGGCTGCATCAGTTGTTAGAAAGTCGTATCCAACGTTATTTCCCCACATATCCTTTAAGAATATACACTGTGAGATGTATATATATCAGTGTATACACCCTAAGAGCTAACTTTAATCACCATTTTAGCTATTAAAGTTGAAGAATGACACAATTATGCAATATTTGGGAATCTTAATTGAGGAAACGTTTCGCCACAGAGTGGTTTCATCAGTCCGACACCAAGGAGAACGGTGTAAAGAGAGGAGGAGTTTGAGGTAATCAGTCCCCCTCAGCCTGGAATCGATGTGTTCAATGACTGGTGGTCTCCAGGTGACATGCAGGCCTAAAGACTGGTGCAGTTGATAGGTTTTAAACCCTCTTTAACCATTCATCCCACATATCCTTAGGAGGCTGAGTATATGGATAAGAATGTTGGTTTTGATACACAAGGTCGTGTACCAACGAGGTATGGTGACCCAAGAAAATAGAAAATACATTATCCATTATTCATTCGATTGCTCTCCAGACAGAAGTGTGTTGACATCACAGCTCAGATGTCCCTCTGATCTCTAACGTCCCCACTCATCCTTCAGAGTGCAGGTACTGTACATTCCAACCTCCATACAGTCTTCAGGAAGCAGACACCATACTTTCCCACCACCACCCATCCTTCAGAGTGCCGTCACTGTACTTCCCACCACCACCCATCCTTCAGAGAGTACTTCCCACCACTACCCATCCTTCAGAGAGTACTTCCCACCACTACCCATCCTTCAGAGTGCCGTCACTGTACTTCCCACCACCACCCATCCTTCAGAGAGTACTTCCCACCACTACCCATCCTTCAGAGAGTACTTCCCACCACCACCCATCCTTCAGAGAGTACTTCCCACCACCACCCATCCTTCAAAGAGTACTTCCCACCACCACCCATCCTTCAGAGAGTACTTCCCACCACTACCCATCCTTCAGAGAGTACTTCCCACCACCACCCATCCTTCAGAGAGTACTTCCCACCACCACCCATCCTTCAGAGAGTACTTCCCACCACCACCCATCCTTCAGAGAGTACTTCCCACCACTACCCATCCTTCAGAGAGTACTTCCCACCACCACCCATCCTTCAGAGAGTACTTCCCACCACTACCCATCCTTCAGAGAGTACTTCCCACCACCACCCATCCTTCAGAGAGTACTTCCCACCACCACCCATCCTTCAGAGAGTACTTCCCACCACTACCCATCCTTCAGAGAGTACTTCCCACCACTACCCATCCTTCAGAGAGTACTTCCCACCACCACCCATCCTTCAGAGAGTACTTCCCACCACCACCCATCCTTCAGAGAGTACTTCCCACCACTACCCATCCTTCAGAGAGTACTTCCCACCACTACCCATCCTTCAGAGAGTACTTCCCACCACCACCCATCCTTCAGAGAGTACTTCCCACCACCACCCATCCTTCAGAGAGTACTTCCCACCACTACCCATCCTTCAGAGAGTACTTCCCACCACCACCCATCCTTCAGAGAGTACTTCCCACCACCACCCATCCTTCAGAGAGTACTTCCCACCACTACCCATCCTTCAGAGAGTACTTCCCACCACTACCCATCCTTCAGAGAGTACTTCCCACCACTACCCATCCTTCAGAGAGTACTTCCCACCACTACCCATCCTTCAGAGAGTACTTCCCACCACTACCCATCCTTCAGAGAGTACTTCCCACCACTACCCATCCTTCAGAGAGTACTTCCCACCACCACCCATCCTTCAGAGAGTACTTCCCACCACCACCCATCCTTCAGAGAGTACTTCCCACCACCACCCATCCTTCAGAGAGTACTTCCCACCACTACCCATCCTTCAGAGAGTACTTCCCACCACCACCCATCCTTCAGAGAGTACTTCCCACCACTACCCATCCTTCAGAGAGTACTTCCCACCACCACCCATCCTTCAGAGAGTACTTCCCACCACTACCCATCCTTCAGAGAGTACTTCCCACCACCACCCATCCTTCAGAGAGTACTTCCCACCACTACCCATCCTTCAGAGAGTACTTCCCACCACCACCCATCCTTCAGAGAGTACTTCCCACCACTACCCATCCTTCAGAGAGTACTTCCCACCACCACCCATCCTTCAGAGAGTACTTCCCACCACCACCCATCCTTCAGAGAGTACTTCCCACCACTACCCATCCTTCAGAGAGTACTTCCCACCACCACCCATCCTTCAGAGAGTACTTCCCACCACTACCCATCCTTCAGAGAGTACTTCCCACCACCACCCATCCTTCAGAGAGTACTTCCCACCACCACCCATCCTTCAGAGAGTACTTCCCACCACTACCCATCCTTCAGAGAGTACTTCCCACCACCACCCATCCTTCAGAGAGTACTTCCCACCACTACCCATCCTTCAGAGAGTACTTCCCACCACCACCCATCCTTCAGAGAGTACTTCCCACCACCACCCATCCTTCAGAGAGTACTTCCCACCACTACCCATCCTTCAGAGAGTACTTCCCACCACCACCCATCCTTCAGAGAGTACTTCCCACCACTACCCATCCTTCAGAGAGTACTTCCCACTACCACCCATCCTTCAGAGAGTACTTCCCACCACCACCCATCCTTCAGAGAGTACTTCCCACCACCACCCATCCTTCAGAGA
>NC_091344.1:23263412-23270912 GCF_038502225.1 Cherax quadricarinatus
TAAAGGCTCGGTGTATATACCCTCAGGTATATACGTCTCAGGGTATATATCCTGTATAGAAAATTGGAAGGGAAGAATGAAGATGTAGAAAATAGGGGAATTAAAGTACAGAAATTAGGGATTTAGAAAATGGGTAGGAATGAAAATACAGAAAATGGGATGAAGAAAATGGGAACTAGTGTATAAAATAATGGGTGATATAGAAAATGTAGTGTTAACGTAGAAAATGGGAATAAAGGAAGAAAATGGGGGAAATACAGAAAACTGGTAAGAAATGATAGTGCTAGCATGTGTGACCAACGGTAAAGCCTATATGGGTCACAATGGCAAGGACCCGGTTTCGATTCCGGAGCAGGGTGAGACGTGTTGGTACGTCTCCGTGTTTACCTGGAGTTTACCTGGAGAGAGTTCCGGGGGTCAACGCCCCCGCGGCCCGGTCTGTGACCAGGCCTCCTGGGGATTTGTTAGGTTTCAGTTTCTCTATTTGTCTGAGAACAATGTTACTTATGACCATAATTGTACATAATTTATCATCATCCTGTTCTACGTAATTTACTATTTCTGGAATATCGCTAGTATTTTCCTGTAGCTAGGCCTACCAACAACCTATAACAAACTTTAGACCTAAGATGCAATAATTAGCATTATTATTATTATTATATACCAGCAATAATGATAATAGAACAATATAAGGTTTAAGGTAATTTACTGAAGACGTTTCGCCCACTTAAGACTTTCCCCAACAATCGGGACTTTATCAATTCCCACAAAATCCCTGGCGGGCGAAACGCCTTTTCCTAAAGCCATAAACAATATATTGTCTATTTAACAAATATTTAACTCTAATATTAACAAATGTTATTAGACAAAATATATCCACTAATTCTTGTCACTAGTCAACAGAATATGTGCAAGAAAGGTATAAAATACCGACAATATGAAAGTTAAGACACATGTGCAACATCTGGATATCTTTATTGTAGACGTTTCGCCATCCAGTGGCTTTATCAATACAGATTCTAGGACATAATAGGAAGACAGTAGAACTATATACAAAAGATGAGGTAATCAGTCCCTCGGCCTTGGAGTTAGTGTTCACAGCATCGTGGTGGAGGAGAGTCTGGAGCAAAGGCAAGAAGACTGGCGCTTTTTATAGGCGTCAGTGAAAGGGACGGGCAGCAGACGAGGGCAGTCACTGGTAGGCGGGATTCCCCAGTGGAAGTAGGTCCTTCCCAAAGAGATGGGTTAGTTGCAGGAGCCGTGAAGAAGGTCTTGTAGATGTCCTCTGAACCAAGATTCCATGATGTTGCAGTGTCTGACAAGTTGTGCAAGAAAGGTATAAAATACCGACAATATGAAAGTTAAGACACATGTGCAACATCTGGCGAAACGTCTACTACAATAAAGATATCCAGATGTTGCACATGTGTCTTAACTTTCATATTGTCGGTATTTTATACCTTTCTTGCACAACTTGTCAGACACTGCAACATCATGGAATCTTGGTTCAGAGGACATCTACAAGACCTTCTTCACGGCTCCTGCAACTAACCCATCTCTTTGGGAAGGACCTACTTCCACTGGGGAATCCCGCCTACCAGTGACTGCCCTCGTCTGCTGCCCGTCCCTTTCACTGACGCCTATAAAAAGCGCCAGTCTTCTTGCCTTTGCTCCAGACTCTCCTCCACCACGATGCTGTGAACACTAACTCCAAGGCCGAGGGACTGATTACCTCATCTTTTGTATATAGTTCTACTGTCTTCCTATTATGTCCTAGAATCTGTATTGATAAAGCCACTGGATGGCGAAACGTCTACAATAAAGATATCCAGATGTTGCACATGTGTCTTAACTTTCAACAGAATATCTCTACGTACAGTGGCTTCGTTAAAATGGCTTACAGTAGCCTTTCAATTTACTGTACCACTTATTTATTATGAATTGATATTACTATTATTATTTTGGAATATTTTCTAATTGGTCACTAACACTCGTCTCTGGGAGCCAACACACCTCCTGCAAAACACAAAATCCTCCCTCCATCACGGGCTTCTATGGATCAAAACCATGGCGGGGAGGAAGGTGAACAATATATCTTCCACACCAAATCGCCATCACACGCCGTAATTGACGGATGATACGGAAATAGAGAGATAAAAGTACAGCAGGACACCCACCTCTCTTCGACATGGCTGCTGTGATGTGTTGTGACTTGTTTGAGGTTTATGTAAACATGAGAGAGAGAGAGAGAGAGAGAGAGAGAGAGAGAGAGAGAATACTCTAATACCTAAAATCACAGTTTTAGGTATTAAAGTATTAAAGTATTCTTGACTGGTGGTGAACATGTGTCATGCAGCCATAATGACCCTGGTGATACACTTAACAAGTCAGCTCTAAGCTGACAGTCAGTCTCGCTTCGCTGTTCGGTGGACTTCAACTCATGTAATGGGGAAATCAGATGAGGCGTAATATTTGTGCGTATGTTCGGCCTCAGGACATGGCGTCATGATACGAGAATGTAAGCGCTGTAGATCGGGGCCCTATTATTCTGGCCCTATGACCGAGGACCTGTTATTTCGGCCCTATGACCGGGGCCTTGTTATTCCGACCCTATGACCGGAGTCCTATATTTCGTTCCTATGACTGAGGCCCTGTTTTTCCGACCCAATGACCGGGGTCCTGTTATTCCGACCCTATGACCGGGGTCCTATATTCCGGCCCTATGATCGGGACCCTGTTATTTCGGCCCTATGACCGGAGTCCTTTATTCCGGCCCTATGACTGAGGCCCAGTTATTCCGGCCCTATGACCGGGGCCCTGCTATTTCGACCCTATGACCGGGATCCTATATTCCGACTCTATTATCGGGGCCCCTGTTAGTCCGGCCTTATGAACGGGGCCCTGTAATTACGGCCCTATGATCAGAGCCCTGTAATTTCGGCCCTATGACCGGGGCCCTTTTTGAGATGAAATTCCTGAGATACAAGCAAGATGAAAGTTTTCAGCTGTCATCTGTGGATTGCTACCTCGACATTATCCAATACTGGTGAGTTGCAGATTGTTGCTTCTGCAATGGCCAGTACAGTGGTACTGCTTGCAGAATGACGCCACAGGAAAGTACAAAGGCATTTTTTTGTAATGGATAGTATAGCGGTACTGCTTGCAGAATGATTCCACAGCAAAATACAAAGGTACATCCCTTCAGCCAACTATACAGTGGAACTGCTTACAGAAATGACGCCACGGCAAAGGTACAAAGGTACGTCTCCGCAACGGACAGCGCTCGTTGCAAACTGAGACGCCAAAACATCGCGCAGACAACACTGCGTCACTCTTGATAAGCATCAACAGCGCTACTAGTTCAAGATGATTTTCTTTTCCTTTCATTGCGCTGACGTAACAGACTTGGGCAAGAAGGTGGTGAGTGTTGAGTACATCAACGTGTGCATCAACGTGTGCATCAACGTGTGCATCAACGTGTGCATCAACGTGTGCATCAACGTGTGCATCAACGTGTACATCAACGTGTGCATCAACGTGTGCATCAAGGTTATGGCTGACGGCTGTGTCTATGTCTATACTCTGTATCTAGCACTTTCTATTATACGTGATTCATACCGTTCCGTTTAATGGTAGTTGCGACTCGAAAAGTAGGTTTGGTTAGGTAAGGTTTGTCAGGACACGGGACAAGTGTTTCCTGACGCTGGTCTTAGTCAGATGACCCGCCGTTGGAGCTTTTGGTCATCTGACCGAGGCATTCCATTGGCTTACTAGTTCACCCCTTTGAATATTAGGGTTTTAAGTAGATGTAGCGTTCGGAACTAACTTCTACTGGCACAACGCTTCGCTTTTTATAGACCTTCATCAAGGCTTGGCGTGATAAAGTTAGACACTGAGCGAAACGTTGCTTCAGTGAAAGGTTCCTTGCATATTATTTCGTCAGGCCTATCGGCATTAATAAAAAAATTAGGTGCTTTATATGACTGTAAATGAGCATTACATAACAATAAAAATATTTAAATTCCCTTAACACTATAAGTCACCATCACAAAGCAATAACTATAGGTTCCAATTCCTCTAGAACAATAAATGAACATCACATAACAATTCACAGGTTTTGATTCCTTTATTACTACGAGCGGTCACCACAAAGCAATAAACATAGGTTCAAATTCCTTTACAACTATAAGTTACGGAGCATTTGAATACCGAGAATTTGCCAAAATGATTTAATATAGTGATTCTCTATCTCTTAGATTTATGACACTTATTGGGGGATTTCTAGAATTTCTGGGCAGTTATTTTCACTTTGTGCCACAGTTGTGTATGTGTGTACTCACCAAGTTGTGGTTGCAGGGGTCGATTCATAGCTCCTGGCCCCGCCTCTTTACTGGCCGCTACTGGGTCACTCTCCCTGCACCGTGAGCTTTATCATATCTTAAAGGTGTGTGTGTGTGTGTGTGTGTGTGTGTGTGTGTGTGTGTGTGTGTGTGTGTGTGTGTGTGTGTGTGTGTGTGTGTGTGTGTGTGTGTGTGTGTGTGTGTGTGTGTGTGTGTGTTTTGTGTGTGTGTGTGCGTGTGTGTGTGTGTGTGTGTGTGTGTGTGTGTGTGTGTGTGTGTGTGTGTGTGTGTGTGTGTGTGTGTGTGTGTGTGTGTGTGTGTGTGTGTGTACTCACCTAGTTGTACTCACCTAGTTGAGGTTGCGGGGGTCGAGTCCGAGCTCCTGGCCCCGCCTCTTCACTGATCCCTACTAGGTCACTCTCCCTGAGCCGTGAGCTTTATCATACCTCTGCTTAAAGCTATGTATGGATCCTGCCTCCACTACATCGCTTCCCAAACTATTCCACTTACTGACTACTCTGTGGCTGAAGAAATACTTCCTAACATCCCTGTGATTCATCTGTGTCTTCAGCTTCCAACTGTGTCCCCTTGTTACTGTGTCCAATCTCTGGAACATCCTGTCTTTGTCCACCTTGTCAATTCCTCTCAGTATTTTGTATGTTGTTATCATGTCCCCCCTATCTCTCCTGTCCTCCAGTGTCGTCAGGTTGATTTCCCTTAACCTCTCCTCGTAGGACATACCTCTTAGCTCTGGGACTAGTCTTGTTGCAAACCTTTGCACTTTCTCTAGTTTCTTCACGTGCTTGGCTAGGTGTGGGTTCCAAACTGGTGCCGCATACTCCAATATGGGCCTAACATACACGGTGTACAGGGTCCTGAATGATTCCTTATTAAGATGTCGGAATGCTGTGTGTGTGTGTGTGTGTGTGTGTGTGTGTGTGTGTGTGTGTGTGTGTGTGTGTGTGTGTGTGTGTGTGTGTGTGTGTGTGTGTGTGTGTGACGTTGTTACCTATGGCTACCGTTACATAATAACGCCTCAGCGTGTTAATTAACGTAACACCCACACATTAAGCTTCATTAAACATTAACTCAGCCTTCGCGGTGTCTGCGCTCACCGCACCCGCGTATTGCACGACTCAAGCACTGCAGTTGCAAGATCCCCACTTCGATTTATTAGTTACATAGCTGCAACAAAAGCTTTCTATGTTTCCCCTGTTATATACCATTACACAGCATGGGTTTTCCATGTCATATTCCATCACACAGGATGGGTTCCCTTCTTATATTCCATCACACAGAAGGAGATACATACTTACAGTGACACTGAACTCGCTCATCATGACTTGGAAGACTTAAGCAGGACATTAACGATATCTCAAGCGTTCCGTTAAGGGTTCCAGAGTCAAGGCTTCTAAGGTTTCTTTCCAGCAGAGATACCTTTACTTGGGAATTACCATCTATCAGGATTGTCTATTTCACACACACTGGGAACACAGAATACACCACAGAGCGTGATGACACTATAAATCTATATCTATATCTATCTATCTATCTATCTATGTATATATATATATATATATATATATATATATATATATATATATATATATATATATATATATATATATATATATATATATATATATATATATATAGTGTCTTGCTAGGAGCACCTCTGGGAAGTAATGCCATTGACACAATTCTCAGGAAGAAATTGGAAGAGTTAAGGAGAATGGAACAACGAATAGGCAATCTGGACACCCACGATGCCTTGTACCTTCTCACAAAGTGCTTGAGTCTGCCCAGGTTGACATATTTCCTAAGATGTGCACCTTCATATGATAACCCTATACTGCACGAATATGACAGTATTCTGAGGCAGATTTTTACGAAAGTACTTAACCTTACTCTAGAAGACGGGCAGTGGAACCAAGCTACACTTCCAGTCAGACTAGGAGGCATTGGTGTCCGCAAGTCATCACAGATTGCGTTACCTGCTTTTCTGTCCTCGTGTATTGCATCCAGAGAGCTTGTAGCAGCGAGTCTCCCTGAACATCTTAGGGACAAGATTGGAGTCCAGGACCAAAAATTCATTGACGGAGCAATGATCTGGGATAATCTAACGGGCTCTGGAGCCAGACCTGCTCCCCCCAACAACTACAAACAATCGCACTGGGATGGTCCAATAGTGGAAAATATAGCCTCAACAATGCTTCAGAGTGTGTCAGGGAAGGATAGAGCCCACCTGCTGGCAGTGAGAGCCCCTCATGCTGGGGACTTTCTGTTGGCTGTTCCCAACTCCAGCCTTGGCACACGCCTCGACCCACAGACCATCCGCATCGGTGTTGCCCTTCGACTTGCCGCCCCTATTCTCGCCGAACACAGGTGTATTTGTGGCAGTGAAGCAGCAGACCGATTCGGGTACCATGGTCTTGTGTGCCGTAAATCCGAGGGAAAGATTGCAAGACATGAGGAGGTTAATAACATTATCAAGAGGAGCCTCACAACAGCTGGATGCCCAGCAGTAAGGGAGCCACCCCAACTATGCAGATCTGATGGCAGCCAGAAGCGTCCAGATGGTATCACCCTTCAAGCCTGGACAGATGGGAAGCAGGTGGTGTGGGACTATACATGTGCATCTACCTTGGCTGATACCTATCTCCAATACACCAGGGAGGAAGGAGGGGCAGCTGCCAGCTTCAGGGAGTCCCAAAAGTCTAGAAAATATGGAAAACTTGCCCATCATTATATGTTTGTTCCCACAGGCTCAGAGACCCTTGGCTCATGGGGAAAGAGTGCATCTAAATTCCTTAAGGAGCTGGGAAAAAGACTCATCAGGGTAACTAGGGATCCGAGGGCAGCTAGTTTTCTGTTCCAGCGGCTCAGTGCGGCTGTTCAAAGAGGTAATGCCTGCTGTATTTTGGGAACACGCCCCAGCTCTGAGGAGCTGGATGAGATTTTCGCCTTATAGTCGGTGATACACTACACACGTAACAACATGTACCTTATTTGCCACCTTTATATCAACAATGTATCTCTTAAATCTTCTGTACCATATTATGTAATAAAATATTCATATATATATATATATATATATATATATATATATATATATATATATATATATATATATATATATATATATATATATATATATATA
>NC_091344.1:23275912-23285912 GCF_038502225.1 Cherax quadricarinatus
CACACACACACACACACACACACACACACATACACACACACACACACACACACACACACACACACACACACACACACACACACACACACACACACACACACACACACACATACACACACACATACACACACACACACACACACATACACACACACACACACACACACACATACACACACACACACACACACACACATACACACACACACACACACACACATACACACACACACACACACACACACACACACACACACACAGTTTGACACAGTTCCACACAAGAGATTGGTGCAAAAACTGGAGGACCAAGCAGGGATAACAGGGAAGGCACTACAATGGATCAGGGAATACTTGTCAGGAAGACAGCAGCGAGTCATGGTACGTGGCGAGGTGTCAGAGTGGGCACCTGTGACCAGCGGGGTCCCGCAGGGGTCAGTCCTAGGACCAGTGCTGTTTCTGGTATTTGTGAACGACATGACGGAAGGAATAGACTCTGAGGTGTCCCTGTTTGCAGATGACGTGAAGTTGATGAGAAGAATACACTCGATCGAAGACCAGGCAGAACTACAAAGGGATCTGGACAGGCTGCAGAACTGGTCCAGCAATTGGCTCCTGGAGTTCAATCCCACCAACACACACACACACACACACACACACATACACACATACACACATACACACATACACACATACACACACACACACACACACACACACACACATACACACACATACACACACTTGTAACCCGATGCTAAGAATTACAAGTAATACTGGAAGCAGTAACGCTTCAGATGCTGGAGGCTGCAGACTCATCACTACAACTTGTGCACCTCACACACGCCTCTCACACCAGAGGGTTACTCGCTACATTACTTTATATTGACTCTAGTGGCCACAACAATTTCTTTTGTTCCATACACCTCAACTGTGAAAGTTGACCCACACACACACACACACAGTCCTAGGACTAGTGCTGTTTCTGGTATTTGTGAACGACATGACGGAAGGAATAGACTCTGAGGTGTCACTGTTTGCAGATGACGTGAAGTTGATGAGAAGAATTCACTCGATCGAAGACCAGGCAGAACTACAAAGGGATCTGGACAGGCTGCAGACCTGGTCCAGCAATTGGCTCCAGGAGTTCAATCCCACCAAATGCAAAGTCATGAAGATTGGGGATGGGCAAAGAGGACCGCAGACGGAGTACAGTCTAGGGGGCCAGAGACTACAAACCTCACTCAAGGAAAAAGATCTTGGGGTGAGCATAACACCAGGCACTTCTCCTGAAGCGCACATCAACCAAATAACTGCTGCAGCATATGGGCGCCTAGCAAACCTCAGAACAGCATTCCGACATCTTAATAAGGAATCGTTCAGGACCCTGTACACCGTGTACGTTAGGCCCATATTGGAGTATGCGGCACCAGTTTGGAACCCACACCTATCCAAGCACTTAAAGAAACTAGAGAAAGTGTAAAGGTTTGCAACAAGACTAGTCCCAGAGCTAAGAGGTATGTCCTACGAGGAGAGGTTAAGGGAAATCAACCTGACGACACTGGAGGACAGGAGAGATAGGGGGGACATGATAACGACATACAAAATACTGAGAGGAATTGACAAGGTGGACAAAGACAGGATGTTCCAGAGATTGGACACAGCAACAAGGGGACACAGTTGGAAGTTGAAGACACAGATGAATCACAGGGATGTTAGGAAGTATTTCTTCAGCCACAGAGTAGTCAGTAAGTGGAATAGTTTGGGAAGCGATGTAGTGGAGGCAGGATCCATACATAGCTTTAAGCAGAGGTATGATAAAGCTCACGGTTCAGGGAGAGTGACCTAGTAGCGATCAGTGAAGAGGCGGGGCCAGGAGCTCGAACTCGATCCCCGCAACATCAACTAGGTGAGTACACACACACACACACACACACACACACACACACACACACACACACACATATATATATATATATATATATATATATATATATATATATATATATATATATATATATATATATATATATATATATATATACATATATATATTGAGAAAGAGAGAGAGAGGAAAACAAAGTCAAAATAACGTGTGCTTTAACAATCCTCAACTAATCCAGAAGCTGAAGATTAATTTACCTACAATATTTGGGTTCTTCAATATTTCGGTTACCAAGCCACCAGTCGATGAAACTAAACACAACACCATAAATTCCCACTTTTATATTAGTTGTAAACTGAAACGCGAGGCCAGGTCATGGACCGGGCCGGGGGGGGGCGGTGACCCCCGGAACACCCTCCAGGTATACTCCACCCCTCCAGGTATATATGCCAGAGTATATGACTGTAAGTAAATATACGCATTTCTTTCTTTCAAGTATACCTTTGTCAATATACTTTTTAGAAATTAGCGCTATAGCATACTTTTTTCTAATAATTTTCTTTCTAACCTTCTAAGGGTTTCAAAGTAGTGATTGACCTTGAACAATGGTGCTGCTCTCCTCTTCCTGGGATCAAACCTGAATACTTGCCTTTTTTCCGGATCTGTATGGCCCTTACAAATTTAGCGCATTTTTCATGAAAGCAGCAGCAATAATAATAATAATAATAATAATAATAATAATAATAATAATAATAATAATAATAATAATAATAATAATAATAATAATAATAATTACAATAATAATAATAATAATAATAATAATAATAATATTAATAATAATAACGATAATAATAATAATAATAATAATAATAATAATAATAATAATAATAATAATAATAATAATAATAATAATAATAATAATAACAGTAATAATAATAATAACAATAATAATAATAATAATAATAATAATAATAATATCATTAATAATTTCAAATGTGTTATCGCCACTGATATAATTTGAAACTCTAATTTCATCATGCTAAAAGTCATTGTAAAAGGCCTGTTGGGAGATACAAACTGCACGGTGTCATGTCACAACTAGCGTGTGACAAGACGTTAAATGATCCAGATGCGTGAGATATAACGTGATCTAAGTGTGGCAGCTGCTAAGTCATACATCTCATCACTGGCGGGTGACAGTCGAACGCACGCTGCAATTGTCAGATAGATCTGGGAGCCAAATGATACGTCTGGATGCTGCAGTGGACGAGTGTGCAAGTTATTGATCTTAGATAAGAGCATCCACTTGGCTTTTAGCGGGTTACAGAGAGCGTAAAGATTATTACTGATCGGTGTTTATGAAGAGGGTAATGGTGGAGAGAATGAATTGGTCACCCTTCGAGTTTTCGGCTCTATGTTCATGACACAGTCTCGAAATATCTGACAGCGACAACATTCACAGTCACAGGATACCGGTCCTTGATACAAACCAGCTAAGAATAGAATGCAATTTAGATGCGAAAAATAAAAAATGCACACTTTGCTCTTTAACTTATACTGACAGCACTAGAACTTAGTATACACTGAGGTCCGTAGTTCGATCCCCGGACACTTGCTGTCCCTGTTCTCCTAGCAGTAAAATAGGTACTTGGGTGTTAGTCAACTGTTTGGGTCGCATCCTGGACAAAATTAACCTAATATGCCCGAAATACTCTGGATAACAAGCGGCTTTCTATATAATAGTAATATGTCATTGATGTCAGCTAGGTCTGTACCTTGTACATGTACTTGTAGAAATAAAGATTATATATACTGTTTACAACTACGTACAAAGGTCCTTTAAAAGTTAAACTTAGCTACAAATATAATTTACAGAGTGAAAAATGAGAACGCTGTCTACTACACCAGTGTTAATACACACACATACACAGAAGCAAATCTGCAGCAAGGTGTTTACCAGCCTGAGGCACGAGAGGGTTTGATTTCTGACATCTTCCTATAAGTGTGTTAACCTTCTCAGACTACCAACCCTCCCTCTGAAACATCAGAAGGCCGCAGCATCTCGTTAACCAGACCAATTTTAGGATAGTCAGCGCACCGCTGGAGGACTCCGACCCACCATCCGCGCTTCCAGCGTTTGAGATGACATGCAGAGTAGTGCAAGACAGGAATACAACACCGACAAGATGAAAGTTAAGACACATGTGCAACATCTGGTTATCTTTATTGTAGACGTTTCGCCATCCAGTGGCTTTATCAATACAGATTCTTGGACATAATTAGAAAACAGAAGAACTATATACAAAAGATGAGGTAATCAGTCCCTCAGCCTTGGGTTTTGTATGGTTTTGTATGGTGCGCGTCCAACACAGGAGGATTTTACCACAGTAGTGACTGTGGTGATTTTTGTTTCCCCAGATTAAGCGCCTTTATACCCGGTGACTACCACAGTAAGGTTCTTATCGTCTGTGCTTATTACAGTGTGTGTTATGTAATGTGTGTGACTTTTGTAATCCACATTTATTGTAATGTAAATTGTAGTCTGCGGCTGTTAGGACGTCTGGTTGTTGTGGTGTGATTGTTGTGTGATTGTTGTGGTGTGATTGTTGTGGTGTGATTGTTGTGTGATTGTTGTGGTGTGATTGTTGTGGTGTGTGATTGTTGTGTGACTGTTGTGGTGTGATTGTTGTAGTGTGATTGTTGTGGTGTGTGATTGTTGTGGTGTGATTGTTGTGTGATTGTTGTGGTGTGATTGTTGTGGTGTGATTGTTGTGTGATTGTTGTGGTGTGATTGTTGTAGTGTGATTGTTGTGGTGTGTGATTGTTGTGGTGTGATTGCTGTGGTGTGATTGTGTGGTGTGATTGTTGTGGTGTGATTGTTGTGGTGTGAGTGTTGTGGTGCGATTGTTGTGGAGTGATTGTTGTGGTGTGATTGCTGTGGTGTGATTGTTGTAGTTGTGGTAGCAGGTCTATTGACTCCGTCATCAAAATCTTAATAATTCTTGCAGACTTTGCTCCTGTCTTCGTGCGTCTGCAACCGAGTCTGGTAATTTTAAGAACTGTCAGTACGTGTGTGGTTTATCTGGGGGACCCCGGGTTCCAATTATTCTGATGACATCCTGATCAAGCAGGTTGTTGCTGCAAGACTTGCATAGCCATTACAGCCAGGCACAGATTGCAAGAACCCGTCCAGTTCTCTCCTGAATATTTCAGAATTGTTCCATCAGTATTTCAAAACTGTTTCATCAGTATTTAAGGATTGTTCCATCAATATTTCAAACCTGTTCCATCAGTATTTCAGAATTGTTCCATCAATTCTTTGGAATTGTTTCATCAATATTTTAGAACTGTACCATCAATATTTGAGGATTGTTCCATGAATATTTTAGGACTATTCCATCAATATATCAGAATAGTTCCACCAAGACATCAATATTTCTCACGTTTTTTGCCAAAGCTGAAAGATTTTCAACGTATGTTTATGGAAGAGTATTTTTTCCATACGACGAATACATACATACACACACACACACACACACACACACACACACACACACACACACACACACACACACACACACACACACACACACACACACACACACACACACACACACACGCACGCACACACACACACACACTATGTAACAACAAAATGCAAGGAGGCAGAGGAAAGATTTGTTCCCAAGGGAAACAGAAATAACGGGAAAACCAGAACGAGTCCTTGGTTCACCCAAAGATGCAGGGAGGCAAAAACTAAGTGTAATAGAGAATAGAAAAGGTACAGAAGACAAAGGACCAGGGAAAATAAAGAGATTAGCCGAAGAATCAGAAACGAATATGCACATATGCACAGATAAGAAGGGAGGCTCAGCAACAATACGAAAATGACATAGCATCGAGAATCAAGTCTGACCCGAAGCTGTTGTATAGCCACATCAGGAGGAAAATAACAGTCAAGGACCAGGTAATCAGACTGAGGAAGGGTGATGGGGAATTCACAAGAAACGACCGAGAGGTATGTGAGGAGCTCAACACGAGACTTAATGAAGTATTTACAGTAGAATCCGGTAGGATTCCAGGAAATCAGAACAGGGAGGTACACCAACAAGTGCTGGATAGGTACACATAACCGAGGAGGTGGTGAAGAAGCTGCTAGGTGAACTTGACACCTCAAAAGCGGTGGGACCAGACAACGTCTCTCCGTGGATCCTTAGTGAGGGAGCAGAGATGCTGTGTGCCATTAACAAAGATCTTCAACACATGCATTGAAACTGGGCAACTCCCTGAGGTATGGAAGATGGCAAATGTAGTCCCAGTTTTTAAAAAAGGAGACAGACATGAGGCATTAAACTACAGACCTGTGTCACTAACGTGTATAGTATGCAAAGTCATGGAGAAGATCATCAGGATGAGAGTGGTGGAGCACCTGGAAAGAAACAAGTGTATAATCGACAACCAGCACGGTTTCAGGGGAGGAAAATCCATAGTCTGAAAGACTATGGAACAATACCCTTCTCCAGACTGAGGGACTGATCACCTCAAAACTTTAAGGGTGATGGACTGATTACACCGTCTTCAAGTATCTTCTGCTTCTATCAACTTTTCTGTACTCGACTGAAGAAGCCTACTGTGTAGGCGAAACGTTTCGAAATAAAGATACCTAACTGTTGCATATGTGTCTTACCTAACAACCTGTCGGTATTTTATACCATTTGAATGTTCAAACCTACTGGAGTTTTATGACAAGGTGACAGAAGTAAGACAGGAGAGAGAGGGGTGGATAGACTGCATTTTCTTGGACTACAAGAAGGCCTTCAACACAGTTCCTCACAAGGGGTTACTGCAAAAGCTAGAGGATCAGGCACACATAAAAGGAAAGGCACTGCAATGGATCAGAGAATACCTGACAGGGAGGCAACAACAAGTCATGGTACGTGACGAGGTGTCAAAGTGGGCGCCTGTGACAAGCAGGGTTCCACAAGGGTCAATCCTAGGACCTGTGCCGTTTTTGATATATGTGAATGACATAACGGAAGGGATAGACTCAGAAGTGTCCTTGTTTGCAGATGATGTGAAGTTAATGAGGAGAATCAAATCGGTCGAGGCTCAGGCAGGACTACAAAGAGACCTGGACAGGCTACAAGCCTGGTCCAGCAACTGGCTTCTTGAATTTAACCCTGCCAAATGCAAAGTCATGAAGATTGGGGAAGGGCAAAGAAGACCGCAGACACAGTATAGTCTAGGTGGCCAAAGACTGCAAACCTCACACAAGGAAAAAGATCTGGGGGTGAGTATAACACCGAGTACATCTCCTGAGGCGCACATCAATCAGTAAGGAATCGTTCAAGATTCTGTACACCATTTACGTCAGGCCCATACTGGAGTATGCAGCACCAGTTTGGAATCCACACCTGGTCAAGAACGTCAAGAAATTTGAGAAAGTGCAAAGGTTTGCAACAAAACTAATCCCAGAGCTAAGGGGATTGTCTTGCGAAGAAAGGTTAAGGGAAATCGGCCTGACGACACTGGAGGACAGGAGGGTCAGGGGAGACATGATAACGACATATAAAATACTGCGCGGAATAGACAAGGTGGACAAAGACAGGATGTTCCAGAGATGGGACACAGAAACAAGGGGTCACAATTGGAAGTTGAATACTAAGATGAGTCAAAGGGATGTTAGGAAGTATTTCTTCAGTCATAGAGTTATCAGGAAGTGGAATAGCCTAGAAAGTGACGTAGTGGAGGCAGGAACCATATATAGTTTTAAGACGAGGTTTGATAAAGCTCATGGAGCAGGGAGAGGGAGGACCTAGTAGCAATCAGTGAAGAGGCGGGGCCAGGAGCTATGAATCGACCCCTGCAATCACAAATAGGTGAGTACACACACGACGTTATGAAAGCAGGAAAGCACGACATCTCAGCACTATCACCGTCACACGAGAGGTCTAGGAGAAGGAGATGGCTGGTAGAGGTATGGGAGAGGGTGGGAGGTAATGGAAGGGAGTCTTGGGAAAGCGGGAGGGAGTGAGGGAGGGATGGAAGAAAGAGAGCATCGTCTATATATAGCAAGAACTCCCAAAATTTCCCACCAGTCTTCTGCCGGGAGTCGATCAACAGAGACAAGGTAAACAGAAACATGTGTCTTCCCGACCCGCTGTGTCACTATGTGTCATGTGTCCCTATGTGTCACTATGGGTCCATATGTGTCACTGTGTGTCCCTATGTGTCACTATGCTTCCCTATACGTCACTTTGAGTCACTATGTATCCTTATGTGTCACTATGTGTCAATATGTCACTATGTCACTATGCGTCCCTATGTGTCACTGTGCGTCCCTATACATCACTATGTGTTATTATGCGTCCCTATGTGTCACTATGTGTCCCTATGTGTCACTATGTGTCACTATGTGTCACTATGATTCACTATGTGTCCCTATGTGTCACTATGTGTCCCTATGTGTCACTATGTGTCCCTATGTGTCACTATGTGTCCCTATGTGTCACTATGTGTCACTATGATTCACTATGTGTCACTATGTGTCACTATGATTCACTATGTGTCCCTATGTGTCACTATGTGTCCCTATGTGTCACTATGTGTCCCTATGTGTCACTATGTGTCCCTATGTGTCACTATGTGTCACTATGTGTCACTATGTGTCACTATGATTCACTATGTGTCCCTATGTGTCACTATGTGTCACTATGTGTCACTATGTGTTCGGATATGTGTCGCAGTGCTCACTAATCTCGTTGATACCACTGTGTTCAGTACCGAAGGATTCCCTTGGGCAGAAGTATAGAAACGTGTCGCCCGCTCAGCAGGCTTCTTCAGTCGAATATAGAGGTGACTTAATTGAACAGAATAGAAGTGGTGGAGATCAGTCCCTTCTTCGACTGAAGAAGCCTGCTGGGTAGCCGAAACGTTCCGACGACATAGGTACGCAAGTGTCGCATTTGTCTCATCATCTTTTCGGAACAGCAGACCATTAATATAATGATACATTGTGTCGTAGTAATAATAATAATAATAATAATAATAATAATAATAATAATAATAATAACAATAATAATAATAATAATAATAATAATAATAATAATAATAATAATAATAATAATAATAATAATAAGCAAGGGGCTAATAACCCCTTCTCCTGTATACATTACTAAATTTAAAAAGAAAAACTTTCGGTTTTTTTTTTAGGTTACCCTTTCTGGGTGGGATACGGCCGGTTTGGTAAAAAATATAATAATAACAGCGATACTACTAAGAATAATAATAATAATAATAGTAATAATCGTCTGTCGCACGACTGGTGACGACAAGTGTGGTGTGTTGAACGACACGGAACTGTAGTTGCACAGCCGTGTCTTGCAAGATTACGCTCACATAGCAGGATCTTGCAAGATCATCAACACAGACTCACAAGATGCGTAAAGAAGACACTTTAGAGAGAGAGGGAGAGAGAAACTTATATTTTCGTGGGTGAAAGTTATCAATGTTGAAATGATTTCTTTGCGAGAATATTTCGTCCGTAAAGTGAGTCGTCTTCTGTATCGCCTGCAGATGACTATCTTTTAAACCTGAAGGTTGTTTCAAGTATTGTTTACCCATTTAGAACCATTTATGATTGATCTAATTCCTCTACTAAGAACGTAAGATCTGTAATGGAAATGTAGCTACCTACCACGACAGGAAAAGAGATTTATAATTATTGAAACGTTTCGCCTCATATAGCCTCTTGCGGGCGAAACGCAGTAATAATAAGGATTCTCCTCTGATTACATTTAAAAAAGTGTATGTGTGTTAGTGTGGTTTTCAGGTTTTTGAGAGACTAAGAGAAGATCATTACGTGTCAAGACGGTGACTCCAGCATCTTCACACTCCAAGACTAGAAAGGTCGATAAATAGCTCAGAGAACCAATTACTTGATAAATTAGACGAATGTGTTGCCCATTTATTTAATTTATCGACTAGGAAGGTCGGAAAGTCGGGTGACAGACGACCATTGATGGTTTTAAAAGGTTTTTATAGTCATCTTGCTGGTGTTGACACATCCAGCCAGTTCTCCCACAACCCGGAAATAACATCCCAAACAATGCGTAAAGA
>NC_091344.1:23635912-23645912 GCF_038502225.1 Cherax quadricarinatus
GGCCAGTGTGTGTGTGTGTACCCCGGGCCAGTGTGTGTGTGTGTACCCAGGGCCAGTGTGTGTGTGTGTACCCCGGGCCAGTGTGTGTGTGTGTACCCCGGGCCAGTGTGTGTGTGTGTACCCCGGGCCAGTGTGTGTGTGTGTACCCCGGGCCAGTGTGTGTGTGTGTACCCCGGGCCAGTGTGTGTGTGTGTACCCCGGGCCAGTGTGTGTGTGTGTCCCCCTCGCCAGTGTGTGTGTGTGTACCCCGGGCCAGTGTGTGTGTGTGTGTGTCCCCCTTGCCAGTGTGTGTGTGTGTACCCCGGGCCAGTGTGTGTGTGTGTACCCCGGGCCAGTGTGTGTGTGTGTGTACCCCGGGCCAGTGTGTGTGTGTGTACCCCGGGCCAGTGTGTGTGTGTGTACCCCGGGCCAGTGTGTGTGTGTGTACCCCGGGCCAGTGTGTGTGTGTGTACCCCGGGCCAGTGTGTGTGTGTGTACCCCGGGCCAGTGTGTGTGTGTGTACCCCGGGCCAGTGTGTGTGTGTGTACCCCGGGCCAGTGTGTGTGTGTGTACCCCGGGCCAGTGTGTGTGTGTGTACCCCGGGCCAGTGTGTGTGTGTGTACCCCGGGCCAGTGTGCGTGTGTGTACCCCGGGCCAGTGTGTGTGTGTGTACCCCGGGCCAGTGTGTGTGTGTGTACCCCTGGCCAGTGTGTGTGTGTGTACCCCGGGCCAGTGTGTACCCCGGGCCAGTGTGTGGGTGTGTACCCCGGGCCAGTGTGTGTGTGTGTACCCCGGGCCAGTGTGTGTGTGTGTACCCCCAGGGCCAGTGTGTGTGTGTGTACCCCGGGCCAGTGTGTGTGTGTGGACCCCGGGCCAGTGTGTGTGTGTGTACCCCGGGCCAGTGTGTGTGTGTGTACCCCGGGCCAGTGTGTGTGTGTGTACCCCGGGCCAATGTGTGTGTGTACCCCGAGCCAGTGTGTGTGTGTACCCCGGGTCAGTGTGTGTGTGTACCCCGGGCCAGTACCCCGGGCCAGTGTGTGTGTGTGTACCCCGGGCTAGTGTACCCCGGGCCATTGTGTGAGTGTGTACCCCGGGCCAGTGTGTGTGTGTGTACCCCGGGCCAGGGTGGGGGTGTGTCACCCGGGCCCGTGTGTGTGTGTGTACCCCGGGCCAGTGTGTGTGTGTGTACCCCGGGCCAGTGTGTGTGTGTGTACCCCGGGCCAGTGTGTGTGTGTGTACCCCGGGCCAGTGTGTGTGTGTGTACCCCGGGCCAGTGTGTGTGTGTGTACCCCGGGCCAGTGTGTGTGTGTACCCCGGGCCAGTGTGTGTGTGTGTACACCCAGGTGTGTGTGTGTACCCCGGGCCAGTGTGTGTGTGTGTACCCCGGGCCAGTGTGTGTGTGTGTACCCCGGGCCAGTGTGTGTGTGTGTACCCCGGGCCAGTGTGTGTGTGTGTACCCCGGGCCAGTGTGTGTGTGTACCCCGGGCCAGTGTGTGTGTGTGTACCCCGGGCCAGTGTGTGTGTGTGTACCCCGGGCCAGTGTGTGTGTGTGTACCCCGGGCCAGTGTGTGTGTGTGTACCCCGGGCCAGTGTGTGTGTGTGTACCCCGGGCCAGTGTGTGTGTGTACCCCGGGCCAGTGTGTGTGTGTGTACCCCGGGCCAGTGTGTGTGTGTGTACCCCGGGCCAGTGTGTGTGTGTGTACCCCGGGCCAGTGTGTGTGTGTACCCCGCGCCAGTGTGTGTGTGTGTACCCCGGGCCAGTGTGTGTGTGTGTACCCCGGGCCAGTGTGTGTGTGTGAACCCCGGGACAGTGTGCGTGTGTGTACCCCGGGCCAATGTGTGTGTGTGTGTACCCCGGGCCAGTGTGTGTGTGTGAGACCCCCGGTACCCCTGGCCAGTGTGTGTGTGTGTACCCCGGGCCAGTGTGTGTGTGTGTGTACCCCGGGCCAGTGTGTGAGTGTGTACCCCGGGCCAGTGTGTGTGTGTGTACCCCGGGCCAGTGTGTGTGTGTGTACCCCGGGCCAGTGTGTGTGTGTGTGTACCCCGGGCCAGTGTGTGTGTGTACCCCGGGCCAGTGTGTGTGTGTGTACCCCGGGCCAGTGTGTGTGTGTGTGTACCCCGGGCCAGTGTGTGTGTGTGTACCCCGGGCCAGTGTGTGTGTGTGTACCCCGGGCCAGTGTGTGTGTGTGTGTACCCCGGGCCAGTGTGTGTGTGTGTATCCCGGGCCAGTGTGTGTGTGTGTGTACCCCGGGACAGTGTGCGTGTGTGTACCCCGGGCCAATGTGTGTGTGTGTGTACCCCGGGCCAGTGTGTGTGTGTGTACCCCGGGCCAGTGTGTGTGTGTACCCCGGGCCAGTGTGTGTGTGTGTGTACCCCGGGCCAATGTGTGTGTGTGTACCCTGGGGCAGTGTGTGTGTGTGTACCCCGGGCCAGTGTGTGTGTGTGTACCCCGGGCCAGTGTGTGTGTGTGTGTGTGTGTGTACCCCGGCCCAGTGTGTGTGTGTGTACCCCGGGCCAGTGTGTGTGTGTGTGTACCCCGGGTGTGTGAGTGTGTACCCCGGGCCAGTGTGTGTGTGTGTACCCCGGGCCAACCCTGTGTGTGTGTGTGTACCCCGGGCCAGTGTGTGTGTGTGTGTACCCCGGGCCAGTGTGTGTGTGTGTACCCCGGGCCAGTGTGTGTGTGTGACCCCCGTGTGTGTACCCCGGGCCAGTGTGTGTGTGTGTACCCCGGGCCAGTGTGTGTGTGTGTCCCCTTCGCCAGTGTGTGTGTGTACCCCGGGCCAGTGTGTGTGTGTGTACCCCGGGCCATTGTGTGTGTGTACCCCGGGCCAGTGTGTGTGTGTACCCCGGTCCAGTGTGTGTGTGTACCCCGGGCCAGTGTGTGTGTGTACCCCGGGCCAGTGTGTGTGTCTGCACCCCGGGCCAGTGAGTGTGTGTGTACCCCGGGCCAGTGTGTGTGTGTGTACCCCGGGCCAGTGTGTGTGTGTACCCCTGGCCAGTGTGTGTGTGTGTACCCCGGGCCAGTGTGTGTGTGTGTACCCCGGGCCAGTGTGTGTGTGTGTAACCCGGGCCAGTGTGTGTGTATGTGTGTACCCCGGGCCAGTGTGTGTGTGTGTCCCCCGCGGAAGAGTGTGTGTGTGTACCCCGGGCCAGTGTGTGTGTGTCCCCTTCGCCAGTGTGTGTGTGTACCCCTCGCCAGTGTGTGTGTGTGTACCCCGGGCCAGTGTGTGTGTGTGTGTCCCCCTCGCCAGTGTGTGTGTGTGTACCCCGGGCCAGTGTGTGTGTGTACCCCGGGCCAGTGTGTGTGTGTGTGTGTCCCCCCAGTTGCCAGTGTGTGTGTGTGTACCCCGGGCCAGTGTGTGTGTGTGTATCCCGGGCCAGTGTGTGTGTGTGTCAACCCCGCCAGTCGCCAGTGTGTGTGTGAGTACCCCGGGCCAGTGTGTGTGTGTGTGTACCCTGGGGCAGTGTGTATGTGTGTGTACCCCGGGCCAGTGTGTGTGTGTACTCCGGGCCAGTGTGTGTGTGTGTACCCCGGGCCAGTGTGTGTGTGTACCCCGGGCCAGTGTGTGTGAGTGTACCCCGGGCCAGTGTGTGTGTGTGTACCCTGGGGCAGTGTGTATGTGTGTGTCCCCTCGCCAGTGTGTGTGTGTGTACCCCGGGCCAGTGTGTGTGTGTGTACCCCGGGCCAGTGTGTGTGTGTGTACCCCTGGCCAGTGTGTGTGTGTGTACCCCGGGCCAGTGTGTGTGTGTGTACCCCGGGCCAGTGTGTGTGTACCCCGGGCCAGTGTGTGTGTACCCCGGGCCAGTGTGTGTGTGTGTACCCCGGGCCAGTGTGTGTTTTCCCCGGGCCAGTGTGTGTGTACCCCGGGCCAGTGTGTGTGTACCCCGGGCCAGTGTGTGTACCCCGGGCCAGTGTGTGTGTACCCCGGGCCAGTGTGTGTGTACTCCGGGCCAGTGTGTGTGTACCCCGGGCCAGTGTGTGTGTACCCCGGACCAGTGTGTGTGTGTGTGTGTACCCCGGGCCTGTGTGTGTGTACCCCGGGCCAGTGTGTGTGTACCCCGGGCCAGTGTGTGTGTACCCCGGGCCAGTGTGTGTGTACCCCGGGCCAGTGTGTGTGTACCCCGGGCCAGTGTGTGTGTACCCCGGGCCAGTGTGTGTACCCCGGGCCAGTGTGTGTGTACCCCGGGCCAGTGTGTGTGTACCCCGGGCCAGTGTGTGTGTACCCCGGGCCAGTGTGTGTGTACCCCGGGCCAGTGTGTGTGTACCCCGGGCCAGTGTGTGTGTACCCCGGGCCAGTGTGTGTACCCCGGGCCAGTGTGTTTGTACCCCGGGCCAGTGTGTGTGTACCCCGGGCCAGTGTGTGTACCCCGGGCCAGTGTGTGTGTACCCCGGGCCAGTGTGTGTGTACCCCGGGTCAGTGTACCCCGGGCCAGTGTGTGTGTACCCCGGGCCAGTGTGTGTACCCCGGGCCAGTGTGTTTGTACCCCGGGCCAGTGTGTGTGTACCCCGGGCCAGTGTGTGTGTACACCGGGCCAGTGTGTGTACCCCGGGCCAGTGTGAGTGTACCCCGGGCCAGTGTGTGTACCCCGGGCCAGTGTGAGTGTACCCCGGGCCAGTGTGTGTACCCCGGGCCAGTGTGTGTACCCCGGGCCAGTGTGTGTACCCCGGGCCAGTGTGTGTACCCCGGGCCAGTGTGTGTGTACCCCGGGCCAGTGTGTGTACCCCGGGCCAGTGTGTGTACCCCGGGCCAGTGTGTGTGTACCCCGGGCCAGTGTGTGTACCCCTGGCCAGTGTGTGTGTACCCCTGGCCAGTGTGTGTGTACCCCTGGCCAGTGTGTGTGTACCCCGGGCCAGTGTGTGTGTACCCCGGGCCAGTGTGTGTACCTCTGGCCAGTGTGTGTGTACCCCTGGCCAGTGTGTGTGTACCCCTGGCCAGTGTGTGTGTACCCCGGGCCAGTGTGTGTGTACCCCGGGTCAGTGTGTGTGTGTGTACCCCGGGCCAGTGTGTGTGTACCCCGGGCCAGTGTGTGTACCCCGGGCCAGTGTGTGTACCCCTGGCCAGTGTGTGTGTACCCCTGGCCAGTGTGTGTGTACCCCTGGTCAGTGTGTGTGTACCCCGGGCCAGTGTGTGTGTACCCCGGGCCAGTGTGTGTGTACCCCTGGCCAGTGTGTGTGTGTGTACCCCGGGCCAGTGTGTGTGTGTGTACCCCGGGCCAGTGTGTGTGTGTGTACCCCGGGCCAGTGTGTGTGTGTGTCCCCCGGGCCAGTGTGTGTGTGTGTACCCCGGGCCAGTGTGTGTGTGTGTACCCCGGGCCAGTGTGTGTGTGTGTACCCCGGGCCAGTGTGTGTGTGTGTACCCCGGGCCAGTGTGTGTGTGTGTACCCCGGGCCAGTGTGTGTGTGTGTACCCCGGGCCAGTGTGTGTGTGTGTACCCCGGGTCAGTGTGTGTGTGTGTACCCCGGGCCAGTGTGTGTGTGTGTACCCCGGGCCAGTGTGTGTGTGTGTACCCCGGGCCAGTGTGTGTGTGTGTACCCTGGGCCAGTGTGTGTGTGTGTACCCCGGGCCAGTGTGTGTGTGTGTACCCCGGGCCAGTGTGTGTGTGTGTACCCCGGGCCAGTGTGTGTGTGTGTACCCCGGGCCAGTGTGTGTGTGTGTACCCCGGGCCAGTGTGTGTGTGTGTACCCTGGGCCAGTGTGTGTGTGTGTACCCCGGGCCAGTGTGTGTGTGTGTACCCCGGGCCAGTGTGTGTGTGTGTACCCCGGGCCAGACTCCAAATTAGGTCTGCCTCTCTCAGAGAAAGTCGCGAACATGTGATTATTTTATGAAGCATCTGTGTGGGGGAGGTGATGCTGTGTTGTGGGTGTGGGAGGTGGTGGTGGTGATGCTGTGTTGTGTGTGTGGGAGGTGGTGGTGGTGATGCTGTGTTGTGGGTGTGGGAGGTGGGGGTGGTGATGCTGTGTTGTGTGTGTGGGAGGTGGTGGTGGTGATGCTGTGTTGTGGGTGTGGGAGGTGGTGGTGGTGATGCTGTGTTGTGGGTGTGGGAGGTGGTGGTGGTGATGCTGTGTTGTGGGTGGGGGAGGTGGGGGTGGTAATGCTGTGTTGTATGTGTGGGAGGTGGGGGTGGTGATGCTGTGTTGTGTGTGTGGGAGGTGGTGGTGGTGATGCTCTGTTGTGGGTGTGGGAGGTGGGGGTGGTGATGCTGTGTTGTGTGTGTGGGAGGTGGTGGTGGTGATGCTGTGTTGTGGGTGTGGGAGGTGGTGGTGGTGATGCTGTGTTGTGGGTGTGGGAGGTGGTGGTGGTGATGCTGTGTTGTGGGTGGGGGAGGTGGGGGTGGTAATGCTGTGTTGTGGGTGTGGGAGGTGGGGGTGGTGATGCTATGTTGTGGGTGTGGGAGGTGGTGGTGGTGATGCTGTGTTGTGGGTGGGGGAGGTGGGGGTGGTGATGCTGTGTTGTGGGTGTGGGAGGTGGTGGTGGTGATGCTGTGTTGTGGGTGTGGGAGGTGGTGGTGGTGATGCTGTGTTGTGGGTGGGGGAGGTGGGGGTGGTGATGCTGTGTTGTGGGTGTGGGAGGTGGGGGTGGTGATGCTATGTTGTGGGTGTGGGTGGGGGGGGTGGTGATGCTGTGTTGTGGGTGTGGGAGGTGGGGGTGGTGATGCTGTGTTGTGGGTGTGGGAGGTGGTGGTGGTGATGCTCTGTTGTGGGTGGGGGAGGTGGTGGTGGTGATGCTGTGTTGTGGGTGTGGGAGGTGGGGGTGGTGATGCTGTGTTGTTGGTGTGGGAGGTGGGGGTGGTGATGCTGTGTTGTGGGTGTGGGAGGTGGTGGTGGTGATGCTGTGTTGTGGGTGGGGGAGGTGGGGGAGGTGGGGGTGGTGATGCTGTGTTGTGGGTGCGGAGGTGGGGGTGGTGATGCTGTGTTGTGAGTGGGGGAGGTGGGGGTGGTGATGCTGTGTTGTGGGTGGAGTAGGTGGGGGTGCTGATGCTGTGTTGTGAGTGGGGGAGGTGGGGGTGGTGATGCTGTGTTGTGAGTGGGGGAGGTGGGTGTGGTGATGCTGTGTTGTGGGTGGGGGAGGTGTTGGTGGTGATGCTGTGTTGTGGGTGGGGGAGGTGGGGATGGTGATGCTGTGTTGTGAGTGAGGGAGGTGGGGGTGGTGATGCTGTATTGTGGTTGCGGGAGGTGGGGGTCGTGATGCTCTGTTGTGAGTGGGGGAGGTGGGGGTGGTGATGCTGTGTTGTGAGTGGGGGAAGTGGGGGTGGTGATGCTGTGTTGTGAGTGGGGGAGGTGGGGGTGGTGATGCTGTGTTGTGAGTGGGGGAGGTGGCGGTGGTGATGCTGTGTTGTGTGTGTGGGAGGTGGTGGTGGTGATGCTGTGTTCTGGGTGTGGGAGGTGGGGGTGGTGATGCTGTGTTGTGAGTGGGGGAGGTGGGGGTGGTTATGGTGTGTTGTGAGTGGGGGAGGTGGGGGTGGTGATGCTGTCTTGTGGGTGGAGGAGGTGGGGGTGCTGATGCTGTGTTGTGAGTGGGGGAGGTGGGGGTGGTGATGCTGTGTTGTGAGTGGGGAAGGTGGGGGTGGTGATGCTGTGTTGTGGGTGGGGGAGGTGGTGGTGGTGATGCTGTGTTGTGGGTGGGGGAGGTGGGGGTGGTGATGCTGTGTTGTGAGTGGGGGAGGTGGGGGTGGTGATGCTGTGTTGTGGGTGGGGAGGTGGGGGTGGTGATGCTGTGTTGTGAGTGGGGGAGGTGGGGGTGGTGATGCTGTGTTGTGAGTGGATGAGGTGGGGGTGGTGATGCTGTTTTGCGAGTGGGGGAGGTGGGGGTGGTGATGCTGTGTTGTGAGTGGGGGAGGTGGGGGTGGTGATGGTGTGTGGTGAGTGGGGGAGGTGGGGGTGGTGATGCTGTGTTGTGGGTGGGGGAGGTGGGGGTGGTGGTGCTGTGTGGTGAGTGGGGGAGGTGGGGGTGGTGATGCTGTGTTGTGGGTGGCGGAGGTGGGGGTGGTGATGCTGTGTTGTGAGTGGGGGAGGTGGGGGTGGTGATGCTGTGTTGTGAGTGGGGGATGTGGGGGTGGTGATGCTGTGTTGTGAGTGGGGGAGGTGGGGGTGGTGATGCTGTGTTGTGAGTGGGGGAGGTGGGGGTGGTGATGCTGTTTTGCGAGTGGGGGAGGTGGGGGTGGTGATGCTGTGTTGTGAGTGGGGGAGGTGGGGGTGGTGATGCTGTGTTGTGGGTGTGGGAGGTGGTGGTGGTGATGCTGTGTTGTGGGTGGGGGAGGTGGTGGTGGTGATGCTGTGTTGTGGGTGGGGGAGGTGGGGGGGGGTGCTGTGGACTCGAGTGTTAGTCATACTGTACCTTGTTCAAGACTGTACCAGGACGGGCCAATCAGTCCCCTGGTACCATCTTCAGAGAAAGAGAGAGAGAGTCTTATAAGAATATCTAATAATAATAATAATAATGATAATAATAATAATAATAATAATAATAATAATAATAATAATAATAATAATAATAATAATAATAATAATAATAATAATAATAATAATAATAATAATAATAATAATAATAATAATAATAATAATAATAATAATAATGATAATAATAATAATAATAATAATAATAATAATATCTTTATTTCTACCAGTACATGTACAAGGTATACAGACCATAGCTGACATCAGTGACATACTACTATATAGAAAGCCCCTTATTGTGCAGAACATTTCCGGCAAATTAGGTCAATGTTTTCCAGCCGTACCGGGGATCGATGCCGGACCTCAGCGTGAGCTGAGTACGCTAGCGACCGAGCTACTGGACACTAAAGTGCAATGTACACTCGTATAGAGGCAACAAATCAGAAAAATTATTTTCTGATTTTCTGTTTCCAAGTGGGACATTATAGACCAGAAAAAAAGCCCCCCCCCCCCCCAAAGGTTGTATTGCCGCCGGACGTCGGCTGATTCCGAGGGGAAATATAGAATATAACATTCTTTTAACACTGAGGGGAAAAATAACCCTTTATGTCTCCCCTCTACGCCATACAGTTCTCGTATCTTTATTTTTTGGGGTCTATCTTGACTCTTCCCTTCTCTCTCTCTCTCTCTCTCTTTGTCTCTCTCTCTCTCTCTCTCTCTCTCTCTCTCTCTCTCTCTCTCTCTCTCTCTTGGCATTGAAAACTGGGTTGGTCAAATGTTTGTTAGTGGGATGAATTGTAAAGGACCTGCCTAGTATGGGCCAACAGGCCTGCTGCAGTGTTCCTCCTTTCTTATGTTCTTATGTTCTTATGTTCTCTCTCTCTCTCTCTCTCTCTCTCTCTCTCTCTCTCTCTGTCTCTCTCTCTCTCTCTCTTTCATCCTCAGATTGCATCTCATAGGCCAGTTTTTTCCTTCCTTTTATCGGCTTTCTTGCCTACACCCTTCGTCCGGCCTTTAAAAAATGCATAACACGACAGCCTCCCCACCCTCACGTGAGACTGCATTCATATGCATGCAGCTGAGATGTATATATATGTATATACACACATACATACATGCACAGCGGATAAGAGGAATGCACTTCTAGACGCAGATAGCAAATGATTGTATGATAACATGAAGGTAGATCAGTGACATGATAACATACTTGGTGAACAGGGATTGAAGTCTATTTACTACAAGAGGGTCATTAAGGCTGGATGTCACCTGTTCACCACCAGTCACGAACACTTTAGTACCTAAAACAGTGTCAAAAGCTCTCACAGTGTATATACACTGAAAAATATATATACCTAGCTATGTATATACCCTTAAAGGTTTAGAATATTCGTTGCAGATGTCAGTAAGAATAAGGAGAATATATTGCAATGTCCAAGACATACCAGTTATATTCTCTAGCATCTATAGTGCTAGAGAATATTGCAAAGCAAAGGAATATTCAGGGATTATCCTGGGTGAGCTGCTTATTCCTAGACTGGCTGAAGGTGTTTGATACAGGACAAGAGTCTGCTGACTTTTCAAATACACGAAAAGGGCATTCTTGATTTTTATGACCGAGGTGCTTGTC
>NC_091344.1:23653412-23665912 GCF_038502225.1 Cherax quadricarinatus
TATATATATATATATATATATATATGTAGTGAGGATGATAAGAAACAGATGATTGCTGATGTTATGAATGAAAAGAAGTTGGATGTCCTGGCCCTAAGCGAAACAAAGCTGAAGGGAGTAGGGGAGTTTCGGTGGGGGGAAATAAATGGGATTAAATCTGGAGTATCTGAGAGAGTTAGAGCAAAGGAAGGGGTAGTAGTAATATTGAAGGATCAGTTATGGAAGGAGAAAAGAGAATATGAATGTGTAAATTCAAGAATTATGTGGATTAAAGTAATGGTTGGATGCGAAAAGTGGGTCATAATAAGCGTGTATGCACCTGGAGAAGAGAGGAATGTAGAGGAGAGAGAGAGATTTTGGGAGATGTTAAGTGAATGTATAGGAGCCTTTGAACCAAGTGAGAGAGTAATTGTGGTAGGGGATCTGAATGCTAAAGTAGGAGAAACTTTTAGAGAGGGTGTGGTAGGTAAGTTTGGGGTGCCAGGCGTAAATGATAATGGGAGCCCTTTGATTGAACTTCGTATAGAAAGGGGTTTAGTTATAGGTAATACATATTTTAAGAAAAAGAGGATAAATAAGTATACAAGATATGATGTAGGGCGAAATGACAGTAGTTTGTTGGATTATGTATTGGTAGATAAAAGACTCTTGAGTAGACTTCAGGATGTACATGCTTATAGAGGGGCCACAGATATATCAGATCACTTTCTAGTTGTAGCTACACTGAGAGTAAAAGGTAGACGGGATACAAGGAGAATAAAAGCATCAGGGAAGAGAGAGGTGAAGGTTTATAAACTAAAAGAGGAGGCAGTTAGGGAAAGATATAAACAGTTATTGGAGGATAGATTGGCTAATGAGAGCATAGGCAATGGGGTCGAAGAGGTATGGGGTAGGTTTAAAAATGTAATGTTAGAGTGTTCAGCAGAAGTTTGTGGTTACAGGAATGTGGGTGCGGGAGGGAAGAGGAGCGATTGGTGGAATGATGATGTAAAGAGAGTAGTAAGGGAGAAAAAGTTAGCATATGAGAAGTTTTTACAAAGTAGAAGCGATGCAAGGAGGGAAGAGTATATGGAGAAAAAGAGAGAGGTTAAGAGAGTGGTGAAGCAATGTAAAAAGAGAGAAAATGAGAGAGTGGGTGAGATGTTATCAACAAATTTTGTTGAAAATAAGAAAAAGTTTTGGAGTGAGATTAACAAGTTAAGGAAGCCTAGAGAACAAATGGATTTGTCAGTTAAAAATAGGAGAGGAGAGTTATTAAATGGAGAGTTAGAGGTATTAGGAAGATGGAGGGAATATTTTGAGGAACTGTTAAATGTTGATGAAGATAGGGAAGCTGTGATTTCGTGTATAGGGCAAGAAGGAATAACATCTTGTAGGAGTGAGGAAGAGCCAGTTGTGAGTGTGGGGGAAGTTCGTGAGGCAGTAGGTAAAATGAAAGGGGGTAAGGCAGCCGGGATTGATGGGATAAAGATAGAAATGTTAAAAGCAGGTGAGGATATAGTTTTGGAGTGGTTGGTGCAATTATTTAATAAATGTATGGATGAGGGTAAGATACCTAGGGATTGGCAGAGAGCATGCATAGTTCCTTTGTATAAAGGCAAAGGGGACAAAAGAGTGCAAAAATTATAGGGGGATAAGTCTGTTGAGTATACCTGGTAAAGTGTATAGTAGAGTTATTATTGAAAGAATTAAGAGTAAGACGGAGAATAGGATAGCTGATGAACAAGGAGGCTTTAGGAAAGGTAGGGGGTGTGTGGACCAGGTGTTTACAGTGAAACATATAAGTGTGGCATTTAGGGATTTGGAAAAGGCGTATGACAGGGTGGATAGGGGGACAATGAGGCAGATGTTGCAGGTGTATGGTATAGGAGGTAGGTTACTGAAAGCAGTGAAGAGTTTTTACGAGGATAGTGAGGCTCAAGTTAGAGTATGTAGGAAAGAGGGAAATTATTTCCCAGTAAAAGTAGGCCTTAGACAAGGATGTGTGATGTCACCGTGGTTGTTTAATATATTTATAGATGGGGTTGTAAGAGAAGTAAATGCGAGGGTCTTGGCAAGAGGCGTGGAGTTAAAAGATAAAGAATCACATACAAAGTGGGAGTTGTCACAATTGCTCTTTGCTGATGACACTGTGCTCTTGGGAGATTCTTAAGAGAAGTTGCAGAGGTTGGTGGATGAATTTGGTAGGGTGTGCAAAAGAAGAAAATTAAAAGTGAATACAGGAAAGAGTAAGGTTATGAGGATAACAAAAAGATTAGGTGATGAAAGATTGGATATCAGATTGGAGGGAGAGAGTATGGAGGAGGTGAATGTATTCAGATATTTGGGAGTGGACGTGTCAGCGGATGGGTCTATGAAAGATGAGGTGAATCATAGAATTGATGAGGGGAAAAGGGTGAGTGGTGCACTTAGGAGTCTGTGGAGACAAAGAACTTTGTCCTTGGAGGCAAAGAGGGGAATGTATGAGAGTATAGTTTTACCAACGCTCTTATATGGGTGTGAAGCATGGGTGATGAATGTTGCAGCGAGAAGAAGGCTGGAGGCAGTGGAGATGTCATGTCTGAGAGCAATGTGTGGTGTGAATATAATGCAGAGAATTCGTAGTTTGGAAGTTAGGAGGAGGTGCGGGATTACCAAAACTGTTGTCCAGAGGGCTGGGGAAGGGTTGTTGAGGTGGTTCGGAAATGTAAAGAGAATGGAGCGAAACAGAATGACTTCAAGAGTGTATCAGTCTGTAGTGGAAGGAAGGCGGGGTAGGGGTCGGCCTAGGAAAGGTTGGAGGGAGGGGGTAAAGGAGGTTTTGTGTGCGAGGGGCTTGGACTTCCAGCAGGCATGCGTGAGCGTGTTTGATAGGAGTGAATGGAGACAAATGGTTTTTAATACTTGACGTGCTGTTGGAGTGTGAGCAAAGTAACATTTATGAAGGGGTTCAGGGAAACCGGCAGGCCGGACTTGAGTCCTGGAGATGGGAAGTACAGTGCCTGCACTCTGAAGGAGGGGTGTTAATGTTGCAGTTTAAAAACTGTAGTGTAAAGCACCTTTCTGGCAAGACAGTGATGGAGTGAATGATGGTGAAAGTTTTTCTTTTTCGGGCCACCCTGCCTTGGTGGGAATCGGCCAGTGTGATAATAAAAAAAATAATAATATATATATATATATATATATATATATATATATATATATATATATATATATATATATATATATATATATATATATATATATATATATATATATATATATATATCCAAACCATTATTACGAAGTTACATATTCTACATATTTTCGTAATCTAATGAATATGTAACAAAATTCACATACTCCCCCCTCCCCCTCCATCTCCCCCTCCATCTCCCCCTCCATCTCCCCCTCCCCCTCCATCTCTCCCTCCCCCTCCCCCTCTCCCCTCGATTCAATTGACCACACAGAGGCTCCTGTTATCCGGGGGAGGGGGGCGTGGGAGGGGGGCGTGGGAGGGGGGACTGGGAGGGGGGCGTGGGAGGGGGGACTGGGAGGGGGGGCGGTGGGAGGATAGGCCTGCAAATGGACTGCTTTTTAGAACACAGGTTATGCCTGCAACCCGGGAATTATTTACCGTTGAAATCAATAGTTAAATGGAAGGTAATGTTAGTTTTATATGGGCCGGAATTATCTACGGTTATGTCAGCAATAATCCATACTAACCAGACCAATTTATTTTTAACGATGTTTTTTCTTTTTTTTACAAGTTTTTTTTTCGGGTGGATGAGAATGTTTGATGTGTTTTTTTATTTATTTATTTATTTTTTTTTAAAGTGATTATTGTCTTCATTAGTGGACGTGAAAACGCTGGGAATTAGCCCCGGGTATTTTTTGAATTGATTAGGTATTGGCTAGCGTTGATTTAGGGTCTAGGACCACTTATGGTTATGGTTAGGTACGACTGTAGGATCACCTGTTATTATGCTCTGGGATCACCTGTTATTATGCTCTAGGATCACCTGTTATTATGCTCTAGGATCACCTGTTATTATGCTCTAGGATCACTTGTTATTATGCTCTAGGATCACTTGTTATTATGCTCTAGGATCACCTGTTATTATGCTCTAGGATCACCTGTTATTATGCTCTAGGATCACCTGTTATTATGCTCTAGGATCACCTGGCATTATGCTCTAGGATCACCTGTTATTATGCTCTAGGATCACTTGTTATTATGCTCTAGGATCACCTGTTATTATGCTCTAGGATCACTTGTTATTATGCTCTAGGATCACCTGCTATTATGCTCTAGGATCACCTGTTATTATGCTCTAGGATCACCTGTTATTATGCTCTAGGATCACCTGGCATTATGCTCTAGGATCACCTGTTATTATGCTCTGGGATCACCTGTTATTATGCTCTAGGATCACTTGTTATTATGCTCTAGGATCACCTGTTATTATGCTCTAGGATCACCTATTATTATGCTCTAGGATCACCTGTTATTATGCTCTAGGATCACCTGTTATTATGCTCTAGGATCACCTGTTATTATGCTCTAGGATCACCTGCTATTATGCTATAGGATCACCTGTTATTATGCTCTAGGATCACTTGTTATTATGCTCTAGGAACACCTGTTATTATGCTCTAGGATCACCTCTTACTATGCTCTAGGATCACCTGTCATTATGCTCTAGGATCACCTGTTATTATGCTCTGGGATCATCTGTTATTATGCTCTAGGATCACCTGTTATTATGCTCTAGGATCACCTGTTATTATGCTCTAGGATCACCTCTTATTATGCTCTAGGATCACCTCTTACTATGCTCTAGGATCACCTGTTATTATGCTGTAGGATCACCTGTTATTATGCTCTAGGATCACCTGTTAATATGCTCTAGGATCATCAGTCTTGAAGCCTAGATATGATCCATGGATCATTCTATTAATCCTGACTAGTCTCTGTCGTGGTACAGAGGTTACTGTAGTTAACACAGACTATAACTATCAGTGATCCATCTCAACCAGATTATTCTTGACATCATCCTTAATCTCAGAGCACATACATAACCTCCAGTGAAAACTAAATTGTCTTTGTGTGTGTGTGTGTGTGTGTGTGTGTGTGTGTGTGTGTGTGTGTGTGTGTGTGTGTGTGTGTGTGTGTGTGTGTGTGTGTGTGTGTGTGTGTGTGTGTGTGTGTGTGTGTGTGTGTGTGTGTGTGTGTGTGTGTGTGTGTGTGGCACCCAGTTTTATATATCACAACCCTCACTTCCCGTCTCCTAGCATCGTTCTGGAACTAACAAGTAACATTAAAATAGGTCGGGTAATTATTTCTGTTTAGTGGGTTTGAGTTTGATAAGGACCTGCCTAGTATGGGCCAATAGGCCTATAATTACGCAGGTTCCCCCTTTCTTATATTATGTTCTTTCCCAATCATTCACAGTCGCTCGTGAGTAGAAATAATAACTGGACTCTCAAAATTTCATATGGGGCCAAGAATGAGCCTTTTTTTTGAAATATTTCAAGCTCATTCAGATCCATGGATGGGGGATCTGAATGGGTTTGTTCATCTCTTTAACGTTAGATGATCCAACGTTAAAGGGTCGAACAAGGGAGCATCAGACGTTCCTCAGTACACTGTCTTAATAACACTTTGAGACTTCTCTAGTCAGACTAACATGTGCAAAACTCTCCCATATATCGCACTCAACAGGTGGGTAGGACAAAAAACAGACGTAAACATGTGAAAACAGACATATATTAATCTCTATATACACAGGAACATGTGGGGGGGACGTGGTAAGAGCGGCTCTACAGTAAACACTGCTTAGAGCAACCTTAACATTACTTTATACATAATTTACAAGTGATAAATTAATTCTCTCAGTTTGTATATTTATATGTATGCAAATATTTATCTTTACATATAGAATTCTATATTATGGAATTAAGATTTTGTATTGTCATTCATATATAATTAACACTGTCTTTTACGTGTATTATTGTCTGATATATATATATATATATATATATATATATATATATATATATATATATATATATATATATATATATATATATATATATATATATATATATATATATATATATATATATATATATATATATATATATATATATGCAAAACACCACTGTGAAAATTGTGAAATGCAAACGCTTTCGTTATTTCTCACATTATCAAGGACTGTAACAATAACCTAACATCAGAAGACTTATAAGGCTTAGATATGATCTCACGGTGACGTCCAGCATTACATCCGTCATATCAAAATTCTTCCCAAATTTTATTAATTATAAATTGATCTAATTTGTATAATCCTAAACCAATATTCATACTAAAATCAAAACGATTTTTTAAGAACCTTGATTCAGTTTTATTTCTGTCAGCCATGAACCCGCTTGATACAGCTTTCCCGACCTTTTGAAAATTAAATACGTGGTTAAAATCTCTGTCATGAATAAATAAAATATTAGACTCTTGTCCACTTCTAATGCCATATTGATGTTGTTGTAAATTTAGATAAAAATTTTACCCAGGTTGACGGTAATGAACTTCATTACAGATTTTATACAGGAAATCTTGCAGACATAGCAGTCACCATTTTCGGAGGAATTGTCACGGTGGTTGTTTTGCATACTGTGATATCACTTGTGTATTGAGGTATTAGGCTGTTTAAGATACAGTCAGAGGTGAGTCTGAGGTACAGTCAGGCAGTCAGAGGTCAAACAGTTTAATGTACAGTCAAGGGAGAGGTATTTAGAGGTGACATTATAGGTGTAGGGAGAGTGAGGTGAAGTAAGTGCAGGTGTTGTGAAGATCAGCGTGCTAGGTGATGCAGGTAGAGTGCAGCCAGGGGTGTGTGAGGGGGCAGCGGCCCCCTGTAAGACAGGGGAGCGGGACACAGCAGCGGGGGCGGAGGGGGCGGCAGTAGGCCTCCAGAGTAGGCTGACAGCGGTGGACTGGGCGGCTGGGTGGGTGTGTTGACATCACACCCGGGGTTCTGTTTTTTCCACTTAGTTCGGCGGTTCTGGAACCAAATCTTGACTTGCGTCTCCGTCAGGTTGAGCGCCAGGGCGAGATTGAGCCTCTCACACACGCTCAGATACCTCGTGTGCTTAAATTTATTCTCCAGCGACACCAACTGTTCGTAGGTGAAGGCCGTCCTGGCTCTTCGAGGTTTGCCTCCGCCAGCGCCGCCTCCAGACCCGCCCCGGCGTGAGGCACCTTCTGGCTTCCTCCCGCAGCGGCCCTCAGCCTCGTCGCCAGAATCTGAACACACTGCGAACACCAACAGTATCATTAGTCCAGAGTACGCACACAAACACACATAGGTCTGAGCGTACACATGTGTACAGGAGCCGACATACCACCTCTGCAACCAAACACAAACACACACATACGAGAATAATAATAATAATAATAATAATAATAATAATAATAATAATAATAATAATAATAACAATAATAACAATAATAATAATAATAATAATAATAATAATAATAATAATAATAATAATAATAATAACAATAATAATAATAATAATAATAATAATAATATCAATTTAAATAAGGCTTTATCAAGTATAGTTACCAGTCACCTACTTACCATTTACTAGTTTCCAAGAGTAGTTAGTCGCCTATTATCCGTGCAATAGAATAAGCTAGTCGTCTCTCCACCTAGTAGTGTGTGTGTGTGTGTGTGTGTGTGTGTGTTTGTCTTACACATTAATCCCTTGCATTTTTGCGTTTTCTTTCCCGATTATGTAAATGATACGAGGGGGAAAATATACCAAAAAATTCTGGATAACGCCAGCGTCTTTCTCAACAACTGAAACCAGAATTAGGAACGAACAGATACGTAATATCTAGATATAGTTCTTAGATAGATATGGAATAAAGACAGGGAGAGACAGAGGCTACAGTTATTAGATATGGAATACAGACAGGAGTAGACAGAGGCTACAGTTTTTAGACAGATATGGAATACAGACAGGAGTTAACAGAAGCTACAGTTCTTAGACCAGATATGGAATACAGACAGGGGGAGACAGAAGCTACAGGCGTCATACATGAGAAGGTCGTGGGGTAGACATAACACCAAGCACATCACCTCCTCGTCTCCGCACGCGTTCATGGATAACTTCAGATCTGTAATTAGGTACAAAGCAAAAACTTTTTCTCGTGTTGAGTCCGCAGCCCCAGCATGGAGCCCTCACCTGGAAAAGCAAGTCCTGGAGCTAAGAGTGATGTCGCGTGAGCAAAACAAGAGAGGAACTTCGGGGGAGACATGATTACAACGTACAAAATACCCAGGTGATGCAGGAGGGCATCACCTGATTTCATACGCAGTTTGAAGAGAAGGTATGATAGGGCCAATGAGGCAAGGAATTTATCGAGCTGTTCATGAGCAAGTGAGAAACGGAGCGGAGATTCGAACCCCCACAGCCACAACAAAGTTAGGACACAATTTTTTTAACTAATAAATAAAAGGAATACTTTCTGTATAATTAGAAAGTGACGAAATAATATAATCAAAGTTAAAAGGAGAGCTCTTAACCCGTAGGGGAACTCTAGCCAAGACTGAGGGACTGACCACCTTGTATCAAGATTGAGGGACTGACCACCTTGTATCAAGGGTGAGGGACTGACCACCTTGTATCAAGGGTGAGGGACTGACCACCTTGTATCAAGATTGAGGGACTGACCACCTTGTATCAAGATTGAGGGACTGACCACCTTGTATCAAGGGTGAGGGACTGACCACCTTGTATCAAGATTGAGGGACTGACCACCTTGTATCAAGGGTGAGGGACTGACCACCTTGTATCAAGATTGAGGGACTGACCACCTTGTATCAAGACTGAGGGACTGACCACCTTGTATCAAGGGTGAGGGACTGACCACCTTGTATCAAGATTGAGGGACTGACCACCTTGTATCAAGATTGAGGGACTGACCACCTTGTATCAAGGGTGAGGGACTGACCACCTTGTATCAAGGGTGAGGGACTGACCACCTTGTATCAAGATTGAGGGACTGACCACCTTGTATCAAGGGTGAGGGACTGACCACCTTGTATCAAGATTGAGGGACTGACCACCTTGTATCAAGATTGAGGGACTGACCACCTTGTATCAAGGGTGAGGGACTGACCACCTTGTATCAAGGGTGAGGGACTGACCACCTTGTATCAAGGGTGAGGGACTGACCACCTTGTATCAAGGGTGAGGGACTGACCACCATGTATCAAGGGTGAGGGACTGACCACCTTGTATCAAGATTGAGGGACTGACCACCTTGTATCAAGATTGAGGGACTGACCACCTTGTATCAAGATTGAGGGACTGACCACCTTGTATCAAGATTGAGGGACTGACCACCTTGTATCAAGATTGAGGGACTGACCACCTTGTATCAAGGGTGAGGGACTGACCACCTTGTATCAAGGGTGAGGGACTGACCACCTTGTATCAAGGGTGAGGGACTGACCACCTTGTATCAAGGGTGAGAGACTGACCACCTTGTATCAAGATTGAGGGACTGACCACCTTGTATCAAGGGTGAGGGACTGACCACCTTGTATCAAGGGTGAGGGACTGACCACCTTGTATCAAGATTGAGGGACTGACCACCTTGTATCAAGGGTGAGGGACTGACCACCTTGTATCAAGGGTGAGAGACTGACCACCTTGTATCAAGATTGAGGGACTGACCACCTTGTATCAAGATTGAGGGACTGACCACCTTGTATCAAGATTGAGGGACTGACCACCTTGTATCAAGATTGAGGGACTGACCACCTTGTATCAAGGGTGAGGGACTGACCACCTTGTATCAAGGGTGAGGGACTGACCACCTTGTATCAAGGTTGAGGGACTGACCACCTTGTATCAAGATTGAGGGACTGACCACCTTGTATCAAGATTGAGGGACTGACCACCTTGTATCAAGGGTGAGGGACTGACCACCTTGTATCAAGGGTGAGGGACTGACCACCTTGTATCAAGGGTGAGAGACTGACCACCTTGTATCAAGGTTGAGGGACTGACCACCTTGTACCAAGATTGAGGGACTGACCACCTTGTATCAAGATTGAGGGACTGACCACCTTGTATCAAGGTTGAGGGACTGACCACCTTGTATCAAGGTTGAGGGACTGACCACCTTGTATCAAGATTGAGGGACTGACCACCTTGTATCAAGATTGAGGGACTGACCACCTTGTATCAAGGGTGAGGGACTGACCACCTTATATCAAGGTTGAGGGACTGACCACCTTGTATCAAGGTTGAGGGACTGACCACCTTGTGTCAAGGGTGAGGGACTGACCACCTTGTATCAAGGGTGAGGGACTGACCACTTTGTATCAAGGGTGAGGGACTGACCACCTTGTATCAAGGGTGAGGAACTGACCACCTTGTATCAAGGGTGAGGGACTGACCACCTTGTATCAAGGGTGAGGGACTGACCCCCTTGTATCAAGGGTGAGGGACTGACCACCATGTATCAAGGGTGAGGGACTGACCACCTTGTATCAAGGTTGAGGGATTGACCACCTTGTATCAAGGTTGAGGGACTGACCACCTTGTATCAAGGTTGAGGGACTGACCACCTTGTATCAAGGGTGAGGGACTGACCACCTTGTATCAAGGTTGAGGGACTGACCACCTTGTATCAAGGGTGAGGGACTGACCACCTTGTATCAAGGTGAGGGACTGACCACCTTGTATCAAGGTTAAGGGACTGACCACCTTGTATCAAGGTTAAGGGACTGACCATCTTGTATCAAGGTTAAGGGACTGACCACCTTGCATCAAGGTTAAGGGACTGACCACCTTGCATCAAGGTTAAGGGACTGACCACCTTGTATCAAGGTTAAGGGACTGACCACCTTGTATCAAGGTTAAGGGACTGACCACCTTGCATCAAGGTTAAGGGACTGACCACCTTGTATCAAGGTTAAGGGACTGACCACCTTTGTATCAAGGTTAAGGGACTGACCACCTTGTATCAAGGTTAAGGGACTGACCACCTTGCATCAAGGTTAAGGGACTGACCACCTTGTATCAAGGTTAAGGGACTGACCACCTTGCATCAAGGTTAAGGGACTGACCACCTTGTATCAAGGCTAAGGGACTGACCACCTTGTATCAAGGTTAAGGGACTGACCACCTTGTATCAAGGTTAAGGGACTGACCACCTTATATCAAGGTTAAGGGACTGACCACCTTGCATCAAGGTTAAGGGACTGACCACCTTGCATCAAGGTTAAGGGACTGACCACCTTGTATCAAGGTTAAGTGACTGACCACCTTGTATCAAGGTTAAGGGACTGACCATCTTGTATCAAGGTTAAGGGACTGACCACCTTGTATCAAGGTTAAGGGACTGACCACCTTGTATCAAGGTTAAGGGACTGACAACTTGAAAAGTTGCATTTCCACTTTCTCACTATCTTCAGGGCTGTTATTGCCTCTTCATACGAAATAAGAAGCCTGGTGCGAGGGCGAAACGTTACGAGAAAGAAGATCGATGACACACACACACACACACACACACACACACACACACACACACACACACACACACACACACACACACACACATCATACACAGAGCTACCCACAACAACATGATGGTACACGCCAACACTTTTAACCAGGACTAACTACCGTGTCACGCTCGTTTGGCTGTTACTGCCCTGGGTAATGACCAGGCTGCAGTTTGATGGCACGCTGCAATTAATGCTCACCAGGAATATTGCTAATTGCAACCTTGAAATATGTGGCGGGTTTGGCCCGAAAATTTTTATCCCGGCGCTGCACAATGTGTTTCTCGTATGCAAATTGATATTGTTATGGAGGCAATAAAAACCGGAGCGTTGCCAGCACTCTGCCATGACGTATATTAGAGAGGAAATATATTACTTTGATATTCATTGAAGTGATTTACCTTGTAGTATATGTGTGTTTGATAGAAATGAAACATTAATGCCTTCCAGCCAGAATTTTGAGGGTATATACAGTATATATATATATATATATATATATATATATATATATATATATATATATATATATATATATATATATATATATATATATATATATATATATATATATATATATATATATATATATATATATATATATATATGTCGTGCCGAATAGGCAGAACTTGCGATCTTGGCTTAAATAGCAACGTTCATCTTGCCATATAGGACAAGTGAAAATTTGTGTATGCAATAATTTCGCCAAAATCTTTCTGACCCTAACGAAAAAATTATATTTCACTGTGTTTGTTTAGTATTAAATTATTGTAAACAAATTTAAATTATATTTAGTTGGGTTAGGCTAAAATAAATTGTTCTTGTTATAATAAGGTTAGGTAAGTTTTCTAAGATTCTTTTGGTGCAAAATTAAAATTTTTTACATTATAATTAATGAAAAATATATATCTTTAAGCGTATAAGAGAAAATTTTAGAAAGGACTTAATTTTAAATGAGTT
>NC_091344.1:23670912-23715912 GCF_038502225.1 Cherax quadricarinatus
TCTTCAGGGGGTTGCTCGTCCGGGGGCTCTGATTTGTCATCCTGTGGAGAAGTTCTTGGAGTCTGATGGTGTTGGGGCGGAGAGGTATCTCTGTGATGGTGGTGGGGACTGGTTGTTGCTTGGTGATGGTGGGGGCTGGTAGTATCCCTCTGTTGGCGATGGTTGAAGACTGTAGAAACTCTATGTTGGTTGTGGTGGGGGGCTCTGGTGTCCCTTTGTTGGTGGTGGGGGGCAGCAGAATGTTGTTGATGGGAATTGATGGGGGTCGTTGAGACAGGCGGCGCCACCAGCAACCCGTTGTGGTGGTTGAAGAGCAGGTTATTCTTTAACTTCTCGTTCTGCACAGCGAGGTGCTGGGCGAGGTTGTTGGTGAGGAGCTGGTGGAGATCGGCTTTGCCCGGGAGATCGAAGCTCGCCAGGCATTTCATGGTCGAGGGAATCTTCAGGAGCGGTCGCTGGTGGCCAGCGGCCTCCGGCAGGCTGGACACTCGAGTGGAATCCCCGGACAAGTCAACTGGATAAAACGTATCCACGGACGACACATCGGGGAGGTCTGTGGGAGGCGGCGACGTCTCCATTGCGTCTATGGTCTCCTCTAACTCCAGCCGCCGCAGCTTGTGGCGGCGGAATTCACCGGAGGAGTTCGGCCGCTTGACGGAAGCCTCTTCCGTTCGATTTTTCATCGTCTCTCTGTTGGCCACGACTAAGATCTATTTTTTTATATCACTTAAATCTCACGCCAGTGTTCTGAGTGTCATGCTTTAAGCGCACACGAGCGGTGGACAGCGTGTTAGCGAGTCTGATTTCCGACACACGGGGCACTGACTCCTCCCCGATAAGTCAGTGTAACGTCTGTGTTGCGTTTCTCCAGGCATCTTGACGTCTCCCTTGGTGTGCATCTTCCTAGCCACCCTATACAACCCTCCCTCTTATTGGCTCTCCCCAGCCACTCGCTCTATGTAACCCACCCATCCATTGGCCCTCCCCTACCTCTCAATTTAGGGATCTCTACCCTGGTTGGCGGTACTGCCTGTAAACAAACCACGAGGGGCGGCGCCGGATGAAAGCCAGGCGGTGACTGGGTGTCAGTGAGGAGTGGGCGGGGTCGCGGGAGGTGAGGGGCGGTGCTGGGCGACATCATTAGGCGTGATAAACGCTGACAGAAGCGCTCCCGGGAGACATCTCACAGCCAACGACACAAATTGACCGCGCCAAGATAAAACTTGACGCTAACAGGGGAATTGGTCCAATATGGGGCCATAGTTAACAGTGGCAATTACTGGCAGGAATGGTTGCTCGGGGGATGGGAGTAGAGGGAGGAGGAGGAGGAGGAGAGGTATCACTGGAGGAAAGGAGGAGCAGGAGGAGGACAACGAAGAGGAGGAAGAGAGAGAGAGAGAGAGAGAGAGAAGGGGGAAAAAAGGATGTTTGGTGTGGAGTCTGGCGAAAGTTGTTTTTCTTTCGCGTTCATTTTGTTTTAGGGGTCACAGGGGAATGAAAGATTAATTAGGTGGAAGCTATTTTCCTTAGGTTGGGGTGAGATGAAGAGGGAGTGGGGAGGAGGGGAGAGAGAGAGAGAGAGAGAGAGAGAGAGAGAGAGAGAGAGAGAGAGAGAGAGAGAGAGAGAGAGAGAGAGAGAGTAATACTGTGTCAAAGTCACTGTGTCTCGTGTTTCAAGATCCGGATTAAAATCTCTGGTCCCCACGGCATCCTATCTTCCCTTCCTTAACACCTCCCCCCTCATCATCCCCCTCACCATTCCCCTCATCATCCTCCTCCTCATCATCTTCATCATCCCCCTCATCATCCCCCTCATCCCTCTCATCATCCCCCTCATCATTCTCCTCATCATCCCCCTCATCATCCCCCTCATCATCCCCCTCATCATCCCCCTCATCATCTCCCTTATCATCTTCCTCATCATCTCCTCATCATCTTCATCATTTCCTCTCATCATCTCCCTAATCATCTCCCTCATCATCTCCCTCATCACTTCCTCATCCTTTCCCTCATCACCTCATCATCTCCCTCATCACCCCTCTCGTCATCCTCTCATCATCTCCCTCATCATTTCTTTAATCTCCCTCGTCACCCTCTCATTATCTCCCTCATCATCCCCCTCATCATCTCCCTTATCATCTTCCTCATCACCTCCTCATCATCTCCTTCATCATTTCCTCTCATCATCTCCCTCATCACCCCCTCATCATCTCCCTCATCACTTCATCATTTCCCTCATCACCCCTCTCGTCACCCTCTCATCATCTCCCTCATCATCCCCCTCATCATCCCCCTCATCATCCCCTTCATCATCCCCATCATCATCCTCCTCATCTCCCTCATCATCCCCCTAATCATCCCCCTCATCATCCCCCTCATCATCCCCCTCATCATCTTTCTTATCATCTCCCTCATCACCTCATCATCTCCCTCATCATCTCCTTTATCATCCCCTCATCATCCCCCTCATCATCCCCCAGGTGACAGCCCAGGGTGAGGCTGTGGGCTCGCACCACTGTACCTGTTAAACGTTACTTCTTATCCACTCTTCCCTCCATTAATTTCCTCTCTTCTTATTAGCAACTGGAAGCTGAAGACTCAGACGAGTCACAGGGACGTTAGGAAGTATTTCTTCAGTCATAGAGTCGTCAGGAAGTGAAATAGCCTAGCAAGTGAAGTAGTGGAGGCAGGAACCATACATAGTTTTAAGAAGAGGTATGATACAGCTCAGGAAGCAGAGAGAGAGAGGACCTAGTAGCAATTAGTGAAGAGGCGGGGCCAGCAGCTGAGTCTCGACCCCTGCAACCACAATTAGGTGAGTACAATTAGGTGAGTACACACACACACACACACACACACACACACACACACACACACACACACACATGCAAGCATATGTACATAACAAGGATACATATATACACAATGACATATATTTCTGTTCTCCTTGACATTTTTATCCCTTTCTTCACTATTTTGCATACCCTGAGGCAGAGGTGGCTGGGCTTGTGCAACACGGGGGAAGATCTTTCTCATCTTGCAGAGTGAACACATCTAGGTCTTATAAATTTCCCAAAGAATATGATGATCACTGGTGACGAGTTCCCATTGCTTATATATGGAAAGAAGAAAGAACTGAAAAGGAGCACTGTACATAACTCAAGAGGATCGTCAAATAGAACGATAGAAACAAGTGAAAGATCTGGGAGTGGCTATGTCAGCTGACCTTTCTTTTAAGGAGTACAATAGGGCAAATGTCACGACTGCCAGGAAGATGACGGGATGGATAAAGAGAACTTTCAAAACAAGAGAAATAGTGTCAATTTTAACACTATTCAAATAGACTGTTCTCTCTCGTTTAGAGTATTGTTCAGTGTTGTCGACCTCGTTCAGGGTAGGGGAGATGTCAAAGCTGGAATGTAAACAGAGATCATTTACGACATGCAGAGAGTCAATGAAGAATTTAAATTACTGGGTTATTACATGTGAACTCTCTTCTGGAGCCGAGGACAGACAGAGATATATGATAATATATACCTGGAAAGTACTTCAGGGCCTTGTCCAAAATCTGCACACTGCCATAACAACATACTGGAGTGAGAGATGTGGGAGGAAGTGCACATATACCTAGTAAAAAGCAGGGGCACCATGGGCGCAATAAGAGAACACTGTATCAACATCTTACCAGAAGATATTAGAAATACTGCTGGAACATATATATAAGTCTTCTAGATAAGTATCTCTGCCAAGTGCCAAATCAACCAGACTGTGAAAGATAAGTGGGGTCAACGGACTTCCAGGAGCAATAGCCAAGTTGACCAGGCTAGCAGCAGATGAGACTGGCCCAAGGTCGGGCTTTAGGAGTAAGAAAACTCTCGGAATTTCTGGACTGCAATGTCTATAAAAATCGTTCATTTACTTAGTCAATGCAAAGTGTGGATGCAGTCTCAAAATTTCAGATGTAAAGAATAAAAAAGGCACAATACCGTGACTGGAACAATACCGTGACTGGAACAATACACAAATATGAGATAAATGGTTTAAAACCAACAAGTTGAAGATTGAGACAATTATGCAACATATGGGAATCTATATTGAAGAAACGTTTCGCCCCACAGTGAAGATTCCCATATGTTGCATAAGTATCTCAAACTTCAACTTGTCGTTTTTTTTATTAAACCATTCATCACAACTGTCAGACACTGGAATATCATGGGATCTTGATACAAAGAATTCTTCAACTATGTCCAACCTTTGGACGAAGACCTACTTCGACTAGTGGATGGTACCACTATCCCCCCGCCTCCTTCTGCTTCCCCTCACCTGACTACAGTATATAAGCCACGTCTACGGCCCTATGCTGTACTTTCCACAAAATTGATGGACTGAACACATCGACTCCAGCCTGAGGGACTGATTACCTCAAACTCATCATCTTCTTACACCCTTCTGATTTGTATTGGACTGATGAAGCCACTGTGTGGCGAAACGTTTCTTCAGAAAAGATTCCCATATGTTGCATAAGTGTCTCAATCTCCAGTACACAAATAACCCGGACGTAGGAGAGAGAAACTTAGACGATGCTTCGGTCCTACTTTAACCATTAAAAAGTCACACTAACACAAGAGAGGGAGTCTGTATATAGGTGAGGGGGACAGGGACGGGACCAAGAGGGGAAGAGGAAGAGGTTGTCGTAGTAGTAGTGGTAGTAGAAAGTAGGGAGAGTAGTTTAAGTGGGACAAGAAGTGGACGTTGAGGTGTTCGTGCCATATCCTGTAAAGTGTGCAGGGTGATGTCTCTGAAAGGTAGGATGTTTATACACTCATAAGATATATGGCCCGTGTGTCTGTCCACACACCAGTGTATGACACTGTCTCTGTACACACACCAGTGTATGACACTGTTTCTATACACACACCAGTGTATGACACTGTCTCTGTCCACACACCAGTGTATGACACTGTCTCTGTCCACACACCAGTGTATGACACTGTCTCTGTCCACACACTGCATTTGTCACTGACATCACCATACAAACAGTACTCATTATGACTGATAATGAATCTGCTAGTTCCTATCTGTACTATTCTACTTTCTTCAAGGTCGTTTGCTAGTTCCTTTCTGACAACGTCTCCCGAACTTCCGGTTGGAAAACTAAAGTTATACTCAACATTCTCTCTCTTTCTAATATTTGTTCGGCTAATTCCACGACTTCGTCATGCTCCTGGAGGCCTGTGTGAGATGAAATCCACAAACGCTTAAAAGTAATCCATTTCTTAATAATTTGTATATATCTGTGCCCAGCTTCAATGCACCAGCATGTTACGCTCAGGTCTCAGGCTATTTAAAGCAGGTAATGAGAGAGAGAGAGTCAGATACAATCAGAATGTGTGTGATTGTTATGACACGCTTGAGAACAACAAGTGTGACAAACAGTTTGTAAGGTGGAAGTCATATTATTAGATCTAATACACCTCTGTATTACAGTGTCATCAGACTGGTTTACAATAACAGCGCTTCCTGCCCTCCCACTTCCAGGGTTAAGGGAGCCAGTGCCTTGAGAGACGGGCGCCAACATTTCTGTTCAAACGATTCTCCTAACCACAGCATCTTCACCCCTCGTTCAGAGTGCAAGCACTGTACTTCCCACCTCCAGGACACCAGCCCGGTTCACCAGTTTCCCTGAGTTCCTTCGTAAATGTTACCTAGCTCACACTCCAACATCACGTCAAATCATAAAAAATAATTGGCCTCTACTAACTTCTATCCAACACGCTCTCACAAGTTTGTTAGATGTCCAAGCCCCTAGCACTCAAAATCTCCTTTACCTCCTCCCTCCAACCTCTCCTAGGACAACCCCCTACCCTTCCTTCACCCCAGATTTATACACCCTCCAAGTCATCCTATATTGTTCTATTCCCTCTCAAACCACCTCAACAACCCTTTTTAGCCCTCTCAATAATAATTTTAGTAACTCCACACCTCCTCCTAATCTCCAAACTCCGAATTCTTTGCATAACATTCACACCACACATTGCCCTCAAACACGACATCTCCACTGCCTCCAGCCTCCTCCTCGCTGCAACATTCACAACCCAAGCTTCACACCCATACAACAGTACTGGTACCACTATACTCTCATACATTTTCCCTTTTCTAGCCTCCATAGATAACTTTTTTTATTTTGACTCCATAGATGCCTCAATGCACCACCCACTTTTTATTTATGTGTATGTGTGTGTGAGTGTGTGTGTATGTACGTGTGTACGTAATGTGTTTGTTTGTGTGTATAATGTGACCATATGTGTCCCGGTGTACAAGGGGCGGAGCTTAATATCTCGTAACAGCCGGGATAACTAATTGGTGATTATCCTCTAACAACTGGTATGACAACATGCGCCTTGGCTCTGAGGAGGGAGAGAGACGTGAGCGAAAGAGGGAGCCAGGGAGCTGGAAAGGGAGGGAATCAGGGAGCGAGGGAGGGAGAGAGAGGGTGTGTGATCTATGGAGAGAGAGAAAGAGAGAGAATAATGGGATGTAAGATAGGAGAGATTGACAGAGATGGGATGAGAGACAGTGAGGAAGGAAGGGAATGAGAACGAACAGGTGAGAGAGTAATAAAGTAGAATAGGAGACATAAGGATAATGAGAGATTACTCTCTACATAGAACCAACACCACAACTGGTGCTGTTACTGCTGTTACTGCTGTTACTGCTGCTACTGTTGTTACTGTTCCTACTGCTGTTACTGCTGTTACTGCTGCTACTGTTGTTACTGTTGCTACTGTTGTTACTTTTGCTACTGCTGTTACTGCTGCTACTGTTGTTACTGTTGCTACTGCTGTTACTGCTGTTACTGCTGTTACTGCTATTACTGCTGCTACTGTTGTTACTGTTGCTACTGCTGTTACTGCTGTTACTGCTATTACTGCTGCTACTGTTGTTACTGTTGCTACTGCTGTTACTGCTGTTACTGCTGCTACTGTTGTTACTGTTGCTACTGTTGTTACTTTTGCTACTGCTGTTACTGCTGCTACTGTTGTTACTGTTGCTACTGCTGTTACTGCTGTTACTGCTGTTACTGCTATTACTGCTGCTACTGTTGTTACTGTTGCTACTGCTGTTACTGCTGTTACTGCTGTTACTGCTGTTACTGCTGCTACTGTTGTTACTGTTGCTACTGCTGTTACTGCTGTTACTGCTGTTACTGCTGCTACTGTTGTTACTGTTGCTACTGTTGTTACTGCTGTTACTGCTGTTGCTGCTGCTACTGTTGTTACTGTTGCTACTGCTGTTACTCCTGTTACTGCTGTTACTGCTGCTACTGTTGTTACTGTTGCTACTGTTGTTACTGTTGCTACTGCTGTTACTGTTGCTACTGCTGTTACTGCTGTTACTGCTGTTACTGCTGCTACTGTTGTTACTGTTGCTACTGCTGTTACTGTTGCTACTGCTGTTACTGTTGCTACTGCTGTTACTGCTGCTACTGCTCTTACTGCTGCTACTGCTGTTACTGTTGCTACTGTTGTTACTGTTGCTACTGTTGTTACTGTTGCTACTGTTGTTACTGTTGCTACTGCTGTTACTGTTGCTACTGTTGTTACTGCTGCTACTGCTGTTACTGTTGCTACTGTTGTTACTGCTGCTATTGCTGTTACTGCTGCTACTGCTGTTACTGCTGCTACTGCTGCTACTGCTGTTACTGTTGCTACTGTTGTTACTGCTGCTACTACTGTTACTGTTGCTACTGTTGTTACTGCTGCTATTACTGTTACTGCTGCTATTGCTGTTACTGCTGCTACTGCTGCTACTGCTGCTACTGCTGCTACTGCTGCTACTGTTGTTACTGCTGTTATTGCTGTTACTGCTGCTACTGCTGTTACTGCTGCTACTGCTGCTACTGCTGTTACTGTTGCTACTGTTGTTACTGCTGCTACTGCTGTTACTGTTGCTACTGTTGTTACTGCTGCTATTGTTGTTACTGCTGCTACTGCTGTTACTGTTGCTACTGTTATTACTGCTGCTACTGCTGTTACTGCTGCTACTGCTGTTACTGTTGCTATTGTTGTTACTGCTGCTACTGCTGTTACTGTTGCTACTGTTATTACTGCTGCTACTGCTGTTACTGCTGCTACTGCTGTTACTGTTGTTACTGCTGTTACTGTTGCTACTGTTATTACTGCTGCTACTGCTGCTACTGCTGTTACTGCTGTTACTGTTATTACTGCTGCTACTGCTGTTACTGTTGTTACTGTTGTTACTGCTGTTACTGCTGTTACTGCTGTTACTGTTGCTACTGCTGTTACTGTTGTTACTGTTGTTACTGCTGTTACTGTTGCTACTGCTGTTACTGTTGCTACTGTTATTACTGCTGCTACTGCTGTTACTGCTGTTACTGCTGTTACTGTTGTTACTGTTGTTACTGCTGTTACTGCTGTTACTGTTGTTACTGCTGTTACTGCTGTTACTGCTGTTACTGTTGTTACTGCTGTTACTGCTGTTACTGCTGTTACTTTTGTTACTGCTGTTACTGTTGTTACTGTTGTTACTGCTGTTACTGCTGTTACTGCTGTTACTGTTGCTACTGTTGTTACTGTTGTTACTGTTGTTACTGCTGTTACTGTTGCTACTGCTGTTACTGTTGCTACTGTTATTACTGCTGCTACTGCTGTTACTGCTGTTACTGCTGTTACTGCTGTTACTGTTGTTACTGCTGTTACTGCTGTTACTGTTGTTACTGCTGTTACTGCTGTTACTGTTGCTACTGCTGTTACTGTTGTTACTGTTGTTACTGCTGTTACTGTTGTTACTGTTGTTACTGCTGTTACTGCTGTTACTGTTGTTACTGCTGTTACTGCTGTTACTGCTGTTACTGTTGTTACTGTTGTTACTGCTGTTACTGCTGTTACTGTTGTTACTGCTGTTACTGCTGTTACTGCTGTTGCTGTTGTTACTGTTGTTACTGCTGTTACTGCTGTTACTGTTGTTACTGCTGTTACTGCTGTTACTGTTGCTACTGTTATTACTGCTGCTACTGCTGTTACTGCTGTTACTGCTGTTACTGCTGTTACTTCTGCTACTGTTGTTACTGCTGCTACTGCTGTTACTGTTGTTACTGCTGTTACTGCTCTTACTGTTGTTACTGCTGTTACTGCTGTTACTGCGGTTACTGTTGTTACTGCTGTTACTGCGGTTACTGTTGTTACTGCTGTTACTGCTGTTACTGTTGTTACTGCTGTTACTGCTCTTACTGTTGTTACTGCTGTTACTGGTGTAACAGCAGGAACATTAGATCAGGGTAAAGAACTTATCTATTTTAAGGTCTGTTTTTATTAATTTACATTAAAATAATCTATCGTAACTGAACCCAAAATACCATAAGGTAACATAATGTAACATAACGTAACGTAATGTAACATAACGTAACATAAACATATAATATGAGGCGACACAATAACATAACGTAGCATAACATTACATAACCTAACGTAACATAAAATAACGTACCGTAACATACCCTCACCTAGCGTTACGTAACGTAACATACAATAGAACGTAACATGGCGTAACCTTACATAACGTAACGTAACGTAAAAACTGCGTCCAGAGAGAGAGAGGGAAAAAAAGGGTTGAAATCCACACAGCAAGAGGAAAAAAATAATAAATTGTCGTAAGATAACTTACAAAATAAGATAGAATGAAGAGAAGGAGAAGAGAGGAAGAGGAGGAGGGGGAGGGGGAGGAGGAGGGTAGTGGTAGGGGAGGAGTAGGGGTGGGGGAGAGGGGGGAGGGAGTCAGGGAAACGAGCGGGTGTCGTTATGGTGATTCATGGCCACCATGGAACCTATTAGCACAATTCACCAACAATTTCGTAGTGGATGGTGAAAATTTAGTGTTGGAGAGATGAACGATGTGTTTCAGAACTTTGTGGTTGTTGTTGTTGTTGTTGTTGTTGGTGGTGGTGGTGGTGGTGGTGGTGGTGGTGGTGGTGGTGGTGGTGGTACTGGTGATGGTGGTAGTGGTGGTGGTGGTGATGGTGGTGGTACTGGTGATGGTGGTAGTGGTGGTGGTGGTGATGGTGGTGGTACTGGTGATGGTGGTAGTGGTGGTGGTGGTGATGGTGGTGGTACTGGTGATGGTGGTAGTGGTGGTGGTGGTGATGGTGGTACTGGTGATGGTGGTAGTGGTGGTGGTGGTGGTGATGGTGGTACTGGTGATGGTGGTAGTGGTGGTGGTGGTGATGGTGGTGGTGGTGATGGTGGTAGTGGTGGTGGTGGTGATGGTGGTGGTACTGGTGATGGTGGTAGTGGTGGTGGTGGTGATGGTGGTGGTACTGGTGATGGTGGTAGTGGTGGTGGTGGTGATGGTGGTGGTGGTGATGGTGGTGGTACTGGTGATGGTGGTAGTGGTGGTGGTGGTGATGGTGGTAGTGGTGGTGGTGGTGGTGGTACTGGTGATGGTGGTAGTGGTGGTGGTGGTGATGGTGGTGGTACTGGTGATGGTGGTAGTGGTGGTGGTGGTGATGGTGGTGGTACTGGTGATGGTGGTAGTGGTGGTGGTGGTGATGGTGGTGGTACTGGTGATGGTGGTAGTGGTGGTGGTGGTGATGGTGGTGGTGGTGATGGTGGTAGTGGTGGTGGTGGTGATGGTGGTGGTGGTGATGGTGGTGGTACTGGTGATGGTGGTAGTGGTGGTGGTGGTGATGGTGGTGGTACTGGTGATGGTGGTAGTGGTGGTGGTGGTGATGGTGGTGGTGGTGATGGTGGTGGTACTGGTGATGGTGGTAGTGGTGGTGGTGGTGATGGTGGTGGTACTGGTGATGGTGGTAGTGGTGGTGGTGGTGATGGTGGTGGTACTGGTGATGGTGGTAGTGGTGGTGGTGGTGATGGTGGTGGTACTGGTGATGGTGGTAGTGGTGATACATTTTACAAACACAGTTACACAAACAAGTCTTGCAGTAAATAAACAGTCAAGGAATACTTATAGCAGCACTACAGTAGACCAGTACTCTACTTGTAACCTAAAACTGACTGCTTTCACTTCCGCTGAGTGCAGTCAGCTACTGCTAGTGAGAGACTGACCTCCAGATCCGAGTGTAAGTATAAAGTCACTTCTTCGGGATATCAACTTCTTCACCCTGATTGTTTGAGATTTATAATTATCAGCTACTGATAGTGTAGTCGTGGGGCCCATACGACCACACGACTATAAACTATCAGACTGTGACCAGTTCTAGAAGGACTGAGAGATGTACTTGTATGATGAACATTAAATATATGTTATGTACACAGTCCACACTGGTGGTGGAAGTGACGACTACAACAACAGTAGTGACTACAACAACAACAGGAGCAACAACAAACTACCAACAATAACAAAACACATTTCCCCGCCCCCCAGGTCCACAAGAACAGAGAGTGTAGTTGTCAGGTGGTGGCGCCGGCAAACTACCCTTAACGATGCATTCTCAACCCTAACAACGTAACAACCATGGCCGGTAATTGGGCAGTGAGGCGGTAGTTAGCCAGCAACCAGTGCAATGATGATGAATGATGAGTGAGGGGTGCCACTGGTGGCCCTGGGGAGAAGCTGGGGGAGGAAATGTGAGAGTGGGGGAGAGAGGGAGGGGAAGGGAGGAAGAAAGATGGGAAAGAGGGAGGGGGAGAGTGAAAGATAGAGAGGGAAGGAACGAGGGTGAAATACAGGGAAGGAAGAAGGGAAGAATGGTGAAGATAGTGCTGGAAGAAGGGTGGAAGGATGGCAGAAGATAGAGAGGGCAGTAGAAAGGGAGTAAGGGAGGTTGGGTTGAGGGAGGATAGACATACATGTGTGTGTCTGTCGATATGTCAGAAGTACTTGTAACCAAGACTAAGTCTGGCTACTATAACATCAGACTTCGACCATAGCAACATACTCTATACACAAGGAGAGAGAGAGAGAGAGAGAGAGAGAGAGAGAATGAGCCAATGTAAAGTAATAAGAGAGTGATGCAGGTGGTGGAGAGCGAAAGAGGGAAGAAGCAGAAGTGTGATGAAGCGAGGAAGAGGGGACGAGAAAGGAGAGATAGAGGGGAAAGGAAGAGAGAAAGGAAAAGGGTGAGAAGTAATTTGCGGAGAAGCTGATTGAGAGAAACCAAAAGGAGGAAGAACCACAGGAACAGTTAAGGAAGAGGGGAAGAGGAGGAGGAGAGAAGAAGGAAGAGAATGAGAGAAGAATATATATATATATATATATATATATATATATATATATATATATATATATATATATATATATATATGCATATATGCATATATATATATATATATATATATATATATATATATATATATATATATATATATATATATATATATATATATATATATATATATATATATATATATATATATATATATATATATATATATATATATATATATATATATATATGCATATTAAACTGTCAGAATGAAGACAAGAGAAGCATGCAAGAAACCGCTGTACAAGTGCTTTGCATGTCTAGAGATCAGTTAGATGCAACGCTGAGGCATTCTGATGATTCTCCAGCAGCTGCACCAGAACCATCAGTTGACAACGAGAAGTGGTAGAAGCAAGATCGTTGTGACAGTCATAGTAGAACCATTGGTACACGTAACTACAACTATCAGACATTACCTGGGATAACCACTTGTACACATAAGTACAACTATCACAATGTATATTACCTGGGATAAGTCAAGAAAAGGTCAGACAAAATGGATTCCCAGTGTCTCCCTGACTGGTGCTGGCTACCTCTCTGCATACTAATTTGGTATAGGTAGTTGCAGCCCACGTCTACTATCCATTACTATCTCTCCTGCAAATTCGATGTTATTTTCTGTATGTGGTCTTATATATTACCCCCTCATTTTCGTATCGGAAGTGGCCGGAGGGAATAGAGGGTGGGGAGAGAGCCTTCTGCTTCACTGTCCTCGCCTCATATGCCTACCTTAATACACGATAGTTTTTAAACTGGGGTAGTAGCAGTAGTAGTAGATAGATCTTCCTAGTAGATAGTCTGGGTGTGAATTCTGCTACAACTCTTTTTCCCCACATATATACTCCCACCCACAGCCCACCCAGTGCCCACACTCCACCCACAGCCCACCCAGTGCCCATACTCCACCCACAGCCCACCCAGTGCCCATACCCCACCCACAGCCCACCCAGTGCCCACACTCCACCCACGCCCACCCAATCTTTGTGTCAGAGTCGATGAATAAGGGATCGTTGCCTGGGTGTTAATCTGACCTGGAACACCGTACCTTGAGTGAATGTTTTCACTAACATGTTGTATTCATACACACGGTGTATTTCACACTCTCTCTCAATGGCCTCCACCGCCTCATGTTTCAACAGTTAATTATGTTTCTTTCATTGCTGAGCTGCTGGGGGTGTGTAAACACCGAGGGTGGGAGGGGGAGGCTTGCTCTAACTGTGCCCTATTCACTCTCTCTCTCTCTCTCTCTCTCTCTCTATTTCTTTTTTCTTTTTCTCTCTTTTACACAGGTTTCTACAAGGTTAGGTTAAAGTTCCTAACTTTATTGACAAGCTAAGAGCTGTTACTTACATCAGCTCTGTCTCTCTATCTCTCTCTCTCTCTTCTAGGCCTACCCATACTTCAGCACCAAACCCTCACGGAAGCCTCAAGGATGAACTCTGCCATCCTTGTTTAAATACTTAGCGAGGGTCTGGCGTTGTTGTAAGCTTTACTAACCATCGTTAGGCGAGGCGGCGACACGGTGATGTTCTCTCGCCTCGCGTTTAACAGGTACCTGAATAGGTAAAAAGGAGGCAGGGGTAAGTAGGTGATAGAAGGCAGGAGAAAGTAAAGGAGGCAGGCACAGATAAGTAGGTGAGAGAACTAAGGTGTAAGTAGGTGATAGAAGGCAGGAGAAAGTAAAGGAGGCAGGCACAGATAAGTAGGTGAGAGAACTAAGGTGTAAGTAGGTGATAGAAGGCAGGAGAAAGTAAAGGAGGCAGGCACAGATAAGTAGGTGAGAGAACTAAGGTGTAAGTAGGTGATAGGAGGCAGAGAAAGGTTTTCTAATTGCAAAAAATAAATAGGTTTGCTAGGTTTGAAGCCTATCGACTAACAATAATAATCTGTTACCTGTAGCTTACCTGCAGTAGGTCATGGATAAAGGGTCACTGGCCCTGTGGCCTAGTACCAGACTAGGCTTCCCGGCTCCTGGCCTGATCGACCAGACTGCTGGTGCCAGCCTCACGCAGACAAACGCACACACCTGAAATTGGCTCTACAAACTCGTTAAACACTCTCTTGAAGACAGCTATAGGCTTGTTGATAATTTATCTTATGTATGAAAAGGTTGAAGAGTCTTGGTCCCCTAACACTTGTTCAGTTATCTCTGCTTTTCATTGGAGGTATGTTGCACAATCTGCCAAGCCTCCTGCTTTCACGAGAAGTGATTTCAGAGCGTAGGTTTGAAACCAGTCCATCCAGCATTTTCCTGGTGTAAATTATGATGTATCTCTCTCGCCTATGTTCCCAGAGATTACAACTTGAGAAATTTCAAACAATACCAGTAATTCAGATGACTTTCTGACCTTATAAGACCAGTGAAGGCTCTCTGCCTATTCTCCAGTTCTGCAATTTTCCCTGGAGGAGCCGTTAGTATTTAGTAATATTCCGGTCTCGAGATATCAGATGTATTTCAATCTGTTTCACTTTCTCACTCTTTCTTTCTCCCCGTTTCCTCCTCTTCCTCCTGCCTTCCCTTCTCAGGTCATGACCTGGTGTTAAGATACTTGGCACCTTCTTATCTAAATACTGGCACTAGTGTCATCTTCCCATGACCCCTCCCTCTCTCTTTCTCTCTCTCTCTTTCTCTTTCTCTCTCTCTCCTTCTCTCTCTCTCTCTCTCTCTCTCTCTCTCTCTCTCTCTCTCTCTCTCTCTCTCTCTCTCTCTCTCTCTCTCTCTCTCTCTCTCTCTCTCTCTCTTTCTCTCTCTCCCGTATTCCCTACACACGCCTCCGCTCCTATCCCGTCTCTAAATACCTTTACCCTTCCATCCACTTCTATTCCACATGCTTTTGCTTCACTCCCCACCCTTCCACACTCCTTTCCTTCCCTCCATATCCCCCACACGCCTCTCCTTCCCTCCACTCCCTCCTGGAGGGGAGCCAGGCCTGAGGTCACCCTAGACAGGTGACTGACACACTGGCTGGTTCTTACGCGACCAGACTGCAAGAGGACCTGACTGTAAGTCTACCATCCCAGCCAGGACTCTCACACTGCGAGGAGTCCTGTAGGGGGAGGTGTAGGAGGAGGAGGTGTAGGGGAAAGAGGTATAGGGGAAGGAGGTGTAGGAGGTATAGGAGGTGTACTAGGTAGGTGATGGATACAGCAGAAGTCTGTGGATCCTTGAGGGTATTATTTTTCTTTATTTTGTTTGTGTTGGGGTTAGGGAAGGAGAGTTGAGAGGGGGAAGGGAACGTGAGGGGGGAAAAGGGAGGGGGTGAGGGGAAGAAGGGGTGAGGGAAAGGAGGGTAAAATGTGGGAACAACTGGATGGTAGAAATTGGAAAGAAATGATGAGAAATTGATAAGAGTTTTAAAACGATGAAGGAACTGATGAAAGAGGGATGGAATGGAAGGAAGAAATGGATCTCATCCATTACGAAGCTAGTGAGAGAGAAAGAGATAGAGATAGATAGATAGATAGATAGATAGATAGATAGATAGATAGATAGAGAGAGAGAGAGAGAGAGAGAGAGAGAGAGAGAGAGAGAGAGAGAGAGAGAGAGAGTCAGTGTTGAGCTCACAAGAGACGAATAGGATCTTAAGTAGGAACATTCACTTGAAATATTTCCGTGTATCCCCTATTCACGTAGTAGTAAATAGGTACCTGGGTGCTGCTCTCTTGACACTGCACTTAGTGGTAAATAGGTACCTGAGTGCTGCTGCTCTCGGCCCAAACACCGTCTCATAAATCAGATGTAAAGATGACTGCTGAATACTGACAGAGTGCTAACAGAGACAGTTAGCACTGTGGTAGCGCTGGTCAGCAAGTTATATGTAGCCTTAATGACCCTGGTGTAGTAGACAGATTTTTAAGCTCCATTAACCAACCAGCCTTAATGACCCTGGTGTAGTAGACAGATTTTTAAGCTCCATTAACCAACCAGCCTTAATGACTCTGGTGTAGTAGACAGATTTTTAAGCTCCATTAACCAACCAGCCTTAATGACCCTGGTGTAGTAGACAGATTTTTAAGCTCCATTAACCAACCAGCCTTAATGACCCTGGTGTAGTAGACAGATTTTTAAGCTCCATTAACCAACCAGCCTTAATGACCCTGGTGTAGTAGACAGATTTTTAAACTCCATTAACCAACCAGCCTTAATGACCCTGGTGTAGTAGACAGATTTTTAAGCTCCATTAACCAACCAGCCTTAATGACCAGGTGGTGTAGTAGACAGATTTTTAGCTCCATTAACCAACCAGCCTTAATGCCTGGTGTAGTAGACAGATTTTTAAAGCTCCATTAAGCCAACCAGCCTTAATGACCTGGTGTAGTAGACAGATTTTAAGCTCCATTAACCAAGCCAGCCTTAATGACCTGGTGTAGTAGAGCAGATTTTTAAGCTCCATTAACCAACCTAGCCTTAAGTGGCCTGGTGTAGTAGACAGATTTTAAGCTCCATTAACCCAGCCAGCCTTAATGACTCTGGTGTAGTAGACAGATTTTTAAGCTCCATTAACCAACCAGCCTTAATGACCTGGTGTAGTAGACAGATTTTTAGCTCCATTAACCAACCAGCCTTAATGACCCTGAGTGTAGTAGCAGATTTTTAAGCTCCATTAACCAACCAGCCTTAGTGCCCTGGTGTAGTAGACAGATTTTTAGCTCATTAACCAACCAGCCTTAATGCCTGCCTGGTGTAGTAGACAGATTTTTAGCTCCATTAATAACCAGCCTTAATGACCCTGGTGTAGTAGACAGATTTTTAACGCTCCATTAACCAAGCCAGCCTTAATGACCCTGGTGTAGTAGACAGATTTTTAAGCTCCATTAACCAACCAGCCTTAAGTGACCCTGGTGTAGTAGACAGATTTTTAAGCTCCATTGCCAACCAGCCTTAATGACCTGGTGTAGTAGACAGATTTTTAAGCTCCATTAACCGCCAGCCTTAATGCACTCTGGTGTAGTAGACAGATTTTTAAGCTCCATTAACCAACCAGCCTTGCCAATGACTCTGGTGCAGTAGACAGATTTTTAAGCTTCATTAACCAACCAGCCTTAATGACCCTGGTGTAGTAGACAGATTTTTAAGCTTCATTAACCAACCAGCCTTATGCCAGCCCTGGTGTAGTAGACAGATTTTTAAGCTCCATTAATAACCAGCCTTAAGTGACTCTGGTGTAGTAGACAGATTTTTAGCTCCATTAACCAATCCAGCCTTAATGACCCTGGTGTAGTAGACAGATTTTTAAGCTTCATTAACAACCAGCCTTAAGCTGGACCTGGTGTAGTAGACAGATTTTTAGCTCCATTAACCAACCCAGCCTTAATGACCCTGGTGTAGTAGACAGATTTTTAAGTTCCATTAACCAACCAGCCTTAGCCTGCCTGGTGTAGTAGACAGATTTTTAGCTCCATTAACCAACCAGCCTTAATGACTCTGGTGCAGTAGACAGATTTTTAAGCATTCAATTAACCAGCCTTAATGACCCTGGTGTAGTAGACAGATTTTTAAGCTCCATTAACCAACCAGCCTTAATGACCCTGGTGTAGTAGACAGATTTTTAAGCTCCATTAACCAACCAGCCTTAATGACCCTGGTGTAGTAGACAGATTTTTAAGCTCCATTAACCAACCAGCCTTAATGACCCTGGTGTAGTAGACAGATTTTTAAGCTCCATTAACCAACCAGCCTTAATGACCCTGGTGTAGTAGACAGATTTTTAAGCTCCATTAACCAACCAGCCTTAATGACCCTGGTGTAGTAGACAGACTTTAAACCCCAATCAAATAATATGGTCTGGACGAGTGCCAACGGAGGAGGAGGATGGTCTAGGTGAGGTTCAGGACCTCACTGAGTCTACATGGAGAGTGTTACGGGGGTCAGCGCCCCCGCCGCCGCCCCGTCCACCATCATTCACGCAGCTACCAGAGGTGAATATTAATTATTTTTTCTTTATTAATAACAAAGAAAATGTGAAGTAACCGGAAGTGAACAAGGACAAAAAAAATTATTTATAAATATGGAAACGAATTAAAAATATATATAGTATTGAAACTTATTAAATAAATTATTATTATTATTATTATTATTATTATTATTATTATTATTATTATTATTATTATTATTAATACCTGACGCTCCTCCACCTTCCCTTTCTCCCCTTTCTTTCTCTTTCTCCCCTTTCTTCTCCTCTTCCTCCCGTCCTCTCCTCTCCTGATTACCATTACCCACGACCATCATCGTCGTCCATCTCTCTATCCTTCTCTTGCGTCTATTTCCATTCTTTCCTGACTCTCCTTTGCTCTCCCCACCCGTTTAAACACACCCCGCCCACCTCCAACGCCCACTTCCCCCACCCACACACCTGTGAGCCTGGAACTAATTAGGCCAGGTGACCATTTCAAAGTTACGGTTTGAACTGGTCTCTCTGGGAGAGTAAATTGGTCTCACACTGCTCCTGGAGTATACCTTGATCCTGAAATCTCTCCTCTCCAGACCTCTCCTTTCCAGACCTCTCCTCTCCAGACCTCTCCTCTCCAGACTTCTCTCAAGACCTCTTTCCTTAGACCAGTTAAGATTACATTCGGTCTAAACTAGCCACTACCACTCATTATAATCCAGGACATCCCAGCATCTCAGCATCCCAGAATCTCATCCTTCCAGCATCCTAGTATCTCAGCATTTCAGCCTCCCAGCATCCCAGTACCCCAGTATCCCAGCATCCAGCATCCCAGCGTCCTAATTGATGCTGCTAGGCGGTTCTCTCATTATCCAGTAATTACTGAAAAGCTGAACCAGGGGAAAAAATTGTTGAAGTTTCCGCTAAAGAGGGAGGGAGGGAGTGAGGGAGGAAGGGAGTGAGGGAGGAAGGGAGTGAGGGAGGAAGGGAGTGAGGGAGAAAGGGAGTGAGGGAGGAAGGGAGTGATAAAGGAAGAGAGTGAGGGAAGAAGGGAGTGAGGAAGGGAGTGATGGAGAGAGGGAGTGAGGGAGGAAGGGAGTGAGGGAGGAAGGGAGTGAGGGAGAAAGGGAGTGAGGGAGGAAGGGAGTGATAAAGGAAGAGAGTGAGGGAAGAAGGGAGTGAGGAAGGGAGTGATGGAGAGAGGGAGTGAGGGAGGAAGGGAGTGAGGGAGGAAGAGAGTGAAAGAGGGAGGGAGTGAGGGAGGAAGTAAGGGAGAGAGTGAGTTGAGGGAGGGAGTGAGGGAGGAAGTAAGGGAGAGAGTGAGTTGAGGAAGGGAATGAGTTAAGGAAGGAAGGAGGGAGGAAGAAAGAAGCACGAATATGAAGGAAACAAGGGAAAAAGGGATGGAGATAATGAGAGAGGAGAAAAATTCAGAATGTGATGGAAGTAGGAACAGAATAAGGAAGGAAGGGAGGGAAGAATCGAGGGATGAGAGAGAAGGAGCAGGGAGGGAGAGAGAGAGAGAGAGAGAGAGAGAGAGAGAGAGAGAGAGAGAGAGAGAGAGAGAGAGAGAGAGAGAGAGACAGAGACAGAGAGAGAATCAGAGAGAGAGAGAGAGAGAGAGAGAGAGAGAGAGAGAGAGAGAGAGAGAGAGAGTGAGAGAGAGAGAGAGAGAGAGGGACAGAGAGACAGAGAGAGAGAGAGTGAGAGAGAGAGAGAGAGAGAGAGAGAGAGAGAGAGAGAGAGAGAGAGAGAGAGAGAGAGAGAGAGAGGAGCTTTGGCGTAAGTTTAACACTACCAAGGACAGTAGTGGTAACTCTGGTACAACTACACATAAATACAGTCACATAGATTACCATATATAGCACCTTATGTGTAGATTACCCAGGATAACCCAAAAAAGTCAGAGAAAGTGACTTATTTCCATTGGGAGTCTTGTATTTCCATTGGGGTTCTTGTATTTCCATTGGGATTCTTGTATTTCCATTGGGGTCCTTGTATTTCCATTGGGATTCTTGTATTTCCATTGGGATTCTTGTATTTCCATTGGGGTTCTTGTATTTCCATTGTGGTTCTTGTATTTCCATTGGGGTCCTTGTATTTCCATTGGGGTTCTTGTATTTCCATTGGGATTATTGTATTTCCATTGGGGTTCTTGTATTTCCATTGGGGTCCTTGTATTTCCATTGGGTTCCTTGTATTTCCAGTGGTGTTCTTGTATTTCCAGTGGTGTTCTTGTATTTCCAGTGGTGTTCTTGTATTTCCAGTGGTGTTCTTGTATTTCCAGTGGGGTTCTTGTATTTCCAGTGGTGTTCTTGTATTTCCAGTGGTGTTCTTGTATTTCCAGTGGTGTTCTTGTATTTCCAGTGGGGTTCTTGTATTTCCAGTGGTGTTCTTGTATTTCCATTGGGGTTCTTGTATTTCCATTGGGATTCTTGTATTTCCATTGGGGTTCTTGTATTTCCATTGGGGTTCTTGTATTTCCATTGGGGTTCTTGTATTTCCATTGGGGTTCTTGTATTTCTATTGGGATTATTGTATTTCCATTGGGATTATTGTATTTCCATTGGGGTAATGTATTTCCATTAGGGTTCTTGTATTTCCATTGGAGTTCTTGTATTTCCATTGGGATTATTGCATTTCCATTGGGATTCTTGTATTTCCATTGGGATCCTTGTATTTCCATTGGGGTCCTTGTATTTCCATTGGGGTTCTTGTATTTCCATTGGGATTATTGTATTTCCATTGGGGTCCTTGTATTTCCATTGGGGTTCTTGTATTTCCATTGGGATTCTTGTATTTCCATTGGGATTATTGTATTTCCATTGGGGTCCTTGTATTTCCATTGGGGTTCTTGTATTTCCATTGGGGTTCTTGTATTTCCATTGGGATTATTGTATTTCCATTGGGGTTCTTGTATTTCCATTGGGGTCCTTGTATTTCCATTGAGGTCCTTGTATTTCCATTGAGATTATTGTATTTCCATTGGGGTCCTTGTATTTCCATTGGGGTTCTTGTATTTCCATTGGGGTTCTTGTATTTCCATTGGGATTCTTGTATTTCCATTGGGGTCCTTGTATTTCCATTGGGGTCCTTGTATTTTCATTGGGGTTCTTGTATTTCCATTGGGATTATTGTATTTCCATTGGGGTTCTTGTATTTCCATTGGGGTCCTTGTATTTCCATTGGGGTTCTTGTATTTCCATTGGGGTCCTTGTATTTCCATTGGGGTTCTTGTATTTCCATTGGGGTTCTTGTATTTCCATTGGGATTATTGTATTTCCATTGGGGTCGTTGTATTTCCATTGGGGTTCTTGTATTTCCATTGGGATTATTGTATTTCCATTGGGATTATTGTATTTCCATTGGGGTCCTTGTATTTCCATTGGGGTTCTTGTATTTCCATTGGGGTTCTTGTATTTCCATTGGGATTATTGTATTTCCATTGGGATTCTTGTATTTCCATTGGGGTCCTTGTATTTCCATTGGGGTTCTTGTATTTCCATTGGGGTTCTTGTATTTCCATTGGGATTATTGTATTTCCATTGGGGTCCTTGTATTTCCATTGGGGTTCTTGTATTTCCATTGGGATTCTTGTATTTCCATTGGGATTATTGTATTTCCATTGGGGTCCTTGTATTTCCATTGGAGTTCTTGTATTTCCATTGGGGTTCTTGTATTTCCATTGGGATTATTGTATTTCCATTGGGGTTCTTGTATTTCCATTGGGGTTCTTGTATTTCCATTGAGGTCCTTGTATTCCCATTGAGATTATTGTATTTCCATTGGGGTCCTTGTATTTCCATTGGGGTTCTTGTATTTCCATTGGGGTTCTTGTATTTCCATTGGGATTATTGTATTTCCATTGGGGTTCTTGTATTTCCATTGGGGTTCTTGTATTTCCATTGGGGTTCTTGTATTTCCATTGGGATTCTTGTATTTCCATTGGGGTTCTTGTATTTCCATTGAGGTCCTTGTATTTCCATTGGGGTCCTTGTATTTCCATTGGAGTTCTTGTATTTCCATTTGGGTTCTTGTATTTCCATTGGGATTATTGTATTTCCATTGGGGTCGTTGTATTTCCATTGGGTTCTTGTATTTCCATTGGGATTCTTGTATTTCCATTGGGGCTCTTGTATTTGCATTGGGATTATTGTATTTCCATTGGGATTCTTGTATTTCCATTGGGATTCTTGTATTTCCATTGGGGTTCTTGTATTTCCATTGTGGTCCTTGTATTTCCATTGGGGTTCTTGTATTTCCATTGGGATTCTTGTATTTCCATTGGGGTTCTTGTATTTTCATTGGGATTCTTGTATTTCCATTGGGGTTCTTGTATTTTCATTGGGGTTCTTGTATTTTCATTGGGGTTCTTGTGTTATTCCTTCTCTAGACGCCAGAGGTCGATGAACCTTTTCTAGGTATAAACCCCAATTAAATTTGTCCAGAGGGAGATTACCCACTAGACCTAAAGTCAACAGAATCGGGAAAAGACCGGGAGCATTGAGAGCCAAAATAGTCCATTGAATCCATTTGTACGGTGAATACACTCATACAAGCTTAAGAGAGTGTGTATTATACACACCGAGAGACACAAATATACACCTCTCAATGTATACACACCGATATACATACACCTCTCGGTGTATTTATTCCGCTGGTGAGAAATCAGTGTCTGCTCCATCGTGACTGGATCTTCAAGAAAGTAAATAATACATTAAACTTGTGGCAGAGGAGAAGCAGACAGTGCCATAAATAACGCAGATAGTGCAGAAATCTGCCCCACTTCTAAGAGGAATGTCTATGGCCGAAGCAGCCAACAGTGAAGAAGGGAGATAGGAGAGACTACGAGAACGTATAGGAGGAAGAGATAGCAGGGATATTTCTGCCATTTCGGGATACGACTGACTTTAGCCCCGGAATCCTTCTAGGGGATAGAGGAACTGCAGCTATCCATACATGGATAGCTTACATGGATAGCATCCTGTTTATCCACATGTAAGAGCAAATGGATAAACAAAAAGTCTAAGAACTAGGGACTAGGAGCTATGAACCATTAACTAGGAGTTAGAGGCTAGGGATTAGGAGCTAGAAACTCGGTACTAGGAACTAGGAACTAAAGGCTAGGGACTGTAAACTAGAACCTGGAGAAATGAAAGTAGAAATTAGAAACTAGGAACTAGTAAAATTAGAAATTAGAAACTAGAGACCGGGAACTAGGCATAAACAAAGACAAAAACAAAGGAAGGGTAGACGGACAAAAACAGGAGGATGATACTTGAGTAAGGTAGACAAACACGCAGAATAAATTTGGCGACGGGAAAGTCGAAATAAATCCGGAAGCGCTAATTAACGTCAGTCATTCCGGGGGGAGGCTGGGACCCCCTTACACTCCCTCGCACAGCTGGGTGCCGCGGGAGGGCGCTCCACTTACAATCGCTAGGTCACGGGTTCGATTCCCTGGCGCGGGGACATAGGTGTCTGTTGCCTTTGCGCTGGCCCCTATTCACCTAGCAGTGGAAATAGGAACCTGTGTGTTAGAAATGTGTTCTGGGTCGCATCCAGGGGATGGGGAATATATATATATATATATATATATATATATATATATATATATATATATATATATATATATATATATATATATATATATATATATATATATATATATTTATATAACATTCCAGTACCTCCAAGAAGATATAAACAAAGTTTTCCAGTGGGCAACGGTAAACAATATGATGTTCAATGAGGACAAATTCCAACTACTCCGGTATGGAAAACTGGAGGAGATAATAACTAGAACAGAGTATACTACTGACTCCGGCCATACAATAGAGCGGAAAAATAATGTAAGGGACCTGGGAGTAGTAATGTCTGAGGATCTCACTTTCAAGGATCACAACACTGCCACGATCGCACGTGCAAAGAAAATGATAGGATGGATAATGAGAACGTTCAAAACGAGAGATGCCAAACCAATGACGATCCTTTTCAAATCACTTGTTCTCTCTAGGCTGGAATACTGCTGTACATTAACATCTCCATACAAAGCAGGTGAAATCGCAGATCTAGAGAGTGTACAGAGATCCTTTACTGCACGTATAAGTTCTGTCAAGCACCTTAACTACTGGGAACGCTTGAAAGCACTTGACTTGTACTCGTTGGAACGCAGGAGGGAGAGATATATCATAATCTACACTTGGAAAATCTTGGAAGGAATGGTCCCAAATCTGCACACAGAAATCACTCCCTACGAAAGTAAAAGACTGGGCAGGCGATGCAAAATGCCCCCAATAAAAAGTAGGGGCGCCATTGGTACACTAAGGGAAAACACCATAAGTGTCCGGGGCCCAAGACTGTTCAACAGCCTCCCATCAAGCATTAGGGAAATTGCCAATAAACCCCTGGCTGCCTTCAAGAGAGAGCTGGACAGATACCTAAAGTCAGTGCCGGATCAGCCGGGCTGTGGCTCGTACGTTGGACTGCGTGCGGCCAGCAGTAACAGCCTAGTTGATCAGGCCCTGATCCATCGGGAGGCCTGGTCATGGACCGGGCCGCGGGGGCGTTGATCCCCGGAATAACCTCCAGGTAACCTCCTGGTAAAGCGTCTTTTGTGTCTGCGTCAGAATTTACGCATTCAGAGACAGAATTTATACAGTGAAAAATGGCCAGGAACTGAGACTCGACCCATGAAACTTTAAGTAAGTTAGTACAAATTAGGGATTTTGCAATCACACACACACACACACACACACACACACACACACATACACACACACACACACACACACACACACACACACACACACACACATACACACATTCAAGAAGAGGTATGATAAAGCTCGTGGAGCAGGGAGAGTGATTTAGCAGCGACCAATAAAGAGGCGGGGCCAGAAGCTGTGATTCGACCCCTACAACCACAACTAGGTGAGTACACACACACAAACACACACACGTACATCAGCCGTAGTTCTGTGATCCGTTCGTTATAGAGTGCGTACGGTTGAGCGGTCCTCAATTATCCGAACAGATAATGACGTGTTCGGTTATTTGGACCTCCGGAACCAAAGCTGATTGAAATTAAGGGGAGGAATTTTCTTGTCATGGTAATTCTCCCATGCAATGGGAATGGGAATTCTATCATGGGAGTTGGAATTCTGACTCCCAGATGACCGGAAATTCTCTCCCATACTGGAGGGAGAATTTACTTGATTGGGAATTTTTCCTGGGTGGATAAGACACCTGTACAACACCTGAGTGGATAAGACACATGTACAACACCTGGGTGGATAAGACACCTGTACAACACCTGAGTGGATAAGACACATGTACAACACCTGAGTGGATAAGACACATGTACAACACCTGGGTGGATAAGACACATGTACAACACCTGGGTGGATAAGACACATGTACAACACCTGGGTGGATAAGACACATGTTCAACACCTGGGTGGATAAGACACCTGTACAACACCTGAGTGGATAAGACACATGTACAATACCTGAGTGGATAAGACACATGTACAACACCTGGGTGGATAAGACACATGTACAACACCTGGGTGGATAAGACACATGTACAACACCTGGGTGGATAAGACACATGTACAACACCTGGGTGGATAAGACACATGTACAACACCTGGGTGGATAAGACACATGTACAACACCTGAGTGGATAAGACACATGTACAACACCTGGGTGGATAAGACACATGTACAACACCTGGGTGGATAAGACACATGTACAACACCTGAGTGGATAAGACACATGTACAACACTTGCGTATATCTATTGGCGTTATTTAGGACACGTTTCGCCCTCACATAGTTTCGCCCTCCACATCTACCACAACCTGCAGCAGTTGCAGGCGCGCTCACAAGTGGGCGGGGGCCAACTAAAATAATATATATATATATATTAATACCACCCAGCCTTCACCAGGCACTCACACCCATCCACCCAGCCACCCATCCAGCCAACCACCCAGCCCACCCACCCAGCCCACCCAGCACCGCTGCTTAGTGTTTAAAGATCATATATAATTCATGGAGGCGGTAATGGCAGTTTAAGCTGGTGTCACAAATTTTTGAGTTTGTCCTCAACTTTCCGCAAATCATTCTTTTAATTAAGTACAGTCGAGCCATGTTTTAAAGTGGGTGACTTTTTGAGGGGAGAGAGAGAGGGGAGGAAGAGAGGAGAGAGAGAGGGGAGGAAGAGAAGGAAGAGAAGGGAGAAAGAGAGAGAGAGAGAGAGAGAGAGAGAGAGAGAGAGAGAGAGAGAGAGAGAGAGAGAGAGAGAGAGAGAGAGAGAGAGAGAGAGAGAGAGAGAGAGACAGACAGACAGACAGACAGACAGACAGACAGACAGAGAAATGTAGGAAACAAACAGGAAAGGAGGGTAGAGAAGTAAGGAAAAGGCAGGAAGAGAGAAAAACAGGAAGGAAACGAAGTAGGAAGGGAGGGCAGCAGAAAGGGAGAGGAAGTATGAAGGGAGAGAAGCAGGAAGGGGAGAAAAAATCCATGAAATTATCCCATGTTAGTATTTAAACCCATACTACCCAAGCTGCTCTCTCTCTCTCTCTCTCTCTCTCTCTCTCTCTCTCTCTCTCTCTCACTGTGGTATAAGTGCTGTCTGAGTGTGTTGATGTAGGGTCAGATGTTGTAAAACTGCCACCAACAGCCCCACTCACTCACTTACTCACTCACTCACTCACTCATTCACTCATTCACTTATTCACTCACTCACTCATTCACTAACTCACTCACTCACTAACTCACTCATTCACTCATTCACTTATTCACTCACTCACTCACTCATTCACTCACTCACTCATTCACTCACTCACTAACTCACTCACTCACACTCACTCACTCACTAACTCACTCACTCACTCATTCACTCATTCACTCACTCATTCACTCACGCACTCACTCATTCGCTCACTAACTCACTCACTCACACACACACTAACTCACTCACTCACCCACTCACTCATTCACTCAATAACTCACTCACTCACTAACTTATTCACTCACACGTAACTTACTCCGGAAACAACGATATTTCGCTCCTTCGTGCGCCATTATCACGACCTTTAGCATTTACACAATAATAATAATAATAATAATAATAATAATAATAATAATAATAATAATAATAATAATAATAATAATAGTAGTTGTAATAATAATAATAATAATAATAATAATAATAATAATAATAATAATAATAATAATAATAATAATAATAATAGTAGTTGTAATAATAATAATAATAATAATAATAATAATAATAATAATAATAATAATAATAATAATAATAATAATAGGTGATGCTGTTTGTTCCTATTTGTTGCTGGGTGATGCTGGGTGATGCTGGGTGATGCTGGGTGATGCATGACAGGGCCTGTGGATAGGCAGAGCCAGAAGCTGAGACTCAACCCCTCCACACACACATACACACACACACACACACACACACACACACACACACACACACACACACACACACACACACACACACACACACACACACACAGCAACAAGGGGTCACAACTGGAAGTAAAAGCTTCCGAGTCACAGGGACGTTAGGAAGTATTTCTTCAGTCACAGAGTTGTCAGGAAGTGGAACAGTCTGGAGAGTAATTTAGTGGAAGCAGGATCCACATATAGCTTTAAGAAGAGGTACGATAAAGCTCATGGAGAAGAGAGAGAGAGGACCTAGTAGCGACCAGAGAAGAGGCGGGGCCAGGAGATATGAATCAACCCCTGCGACTAAATATAGGTAGGTGCCCACACTCACACACACACACACACACACACACACACACACACACACACACACACACACACACACAACAATATACACCACCACACAAGCCTAGGGGCCACGGCAGGCAGCACGACTTAACAGGCTGAGAACAGGTCTCTCAAGCCTTGGTTTGATCATCGGTTTGAGCAATCAACTGTGTCAACTCTGGCAATTCATCCAACCATCATTTAATATTCCATCCGCTGACTACCTTGTTTGCTCGACTCTCAACCAATTGCTCTCCCAGTGGAGGAAGGGGCGGCCCTGTGGAGGCAGGACGAGGAAGGGTGATCCTTAAACCAGGGTTCTTCAGGGCTCTTAGTGGCTTGTCTAAGCCACCAGGGGCTACGTGCTTCTTAACTAACCTATGGGGCTGCGGCTGGCTTCTCTGTGCACTGTTATCATAAAAGAAAGTTCAATATTTGCTCTAAGTGGAAGTGAAATCCACACTTCATACGCACTCCTTGATTCAGTTTGCTGGATAAACATAATATGTAAGTAATAGTATTTCCAAATTCAATTAATATTGCAGTCGACATTATGTTTTCTGCAGTGGAGGAGAGGGAGTCACAATTGTGGGTGGTGGGGGGTTGTAGGGGGAATCAGGAGAGGGGGGTGTTGGGGTTTGTTGGTGGGGAGTTTGGAGTTGGAGAGGGATGTGTTGGGTTATCCCACTTTATGTTGTGGAGGCTTGTGTCTCCAGATTACTGTGTGTTGGTGGTGGTGGTGGTGGTGGTGGTGGTGGTGGTGGTGGTGGTGGTGGTGGTGGTGGTGGTGGTGGTGGTGGTGGTGGGGAGTGATGGTGTTTGCATGCGGCCAGCAGTAACAGCCTGGTTGATCAGGCCCTGATCTATCGATTCGCCTGGTGAATGACAGGGCCACGAGGGGCGTTGACCCCCGGGACACCCTCCAGGTAGACTCTAGATAGGTAGACGCACTCTCCAGGTATACTCTAGACAGGTAGACACCCTCCAGGTATACTCTAGACAAGTAGACACACCCTCCAGGTATACTCTAGACAGGTAGACACCCTCCAGGTATACTCTAGACAAGTAGACACACCCTCCAGGTATACTCTAGACAGGTAGACAAACCCTCCAGGCAGACTAGACAGGTAGACACACCCTCCAGGTATACTCTAGACAGGCAGACACACCCTCAGGTAGACTCTGTCAACAACACTTTCTTCCAAACTTTGCTATGTCCTCCATCTGTCAATTCTCTCCCCTTACCTCCTTTCTTCTCCTTAACCCCTTTCTCACCCCTCCAACTCCTCCCCGCCTTCCCCTACACCCTCCCCAACTCCCCTACACCTCCCCCTCCCTCCATAGCCCCCGTCATCAGTGTGGCAAATAAACGCAGAAGTTCTTAATTGAAAATTTCAATAATACGTCTTAGCGCTCACAACAATAGCTTAGACACCATCAAAACATGACGAGAGGGGGACGCAAGGGGTGAGGGGGAAGTGGGAAACGGGGGGAAAGAGGTGGAAACAAGGGGAAATAGGGGGGATGTGAGAGAGAAAGAGAGAGAGGTTGCATAGGAACATTCAAAGAAATGACATAATGATTTGAGAAAAAATCTTGTACGTTCCGTCCTCGTCTGAGACAATGGTAGACGCAGCTGTGACGAGGCATTAAGCAAGTTAACAATAGATGCCTTAATTAATTCTTAGGCTTGGAACTTCAATTACTGGTTCATTTGCATATTTATACGCGTGTGCTGGGCGTCAGACTCGTCCACGGAGGATGTTTTGGTGGATGGTGTTGCTTGCCTGAGAGAGAGAGGGCAAAAGTGGCCGCTTGTGTGTTAATGATGGGTGAGAAGTGTGTGTTTGTGTGTGTGTGTGTGTGTGTGTGTGTGTGTGTGTGTGTGTGTGTGTGTGTGTGTGTGTGTGTGTGTGTGTGTATGTGTGTGTGTCTGTGTGTATGTCTGTGTGTGTGTGTGTGTTTGTGTGTGTGTGTGTGTGTGTGTGTGTGTGTGTGTGTGTATGTGTGTGTGTCTGTGTGTATGTCTGTGTGTGTGTGTCTGTGCGTGTGTGTGTGTGTGTGTGTCCAAGACGAATTAAGATGCCGTCTTAAGATGAGATGGTGAGGGTGAGAGAGATGTTTGATGTGATGTATGGGCTCAAGACGTGTCGTCGCTAAATCAGTAATGTAGTAGTAGTAGTAGTAATAGTAGTAGTAGTAGTAGTAGGAATAGTAGTAGTAGTAGTAGTAATAGTAGTAGTAGTAGTAGTGGTGGTGGTGGTAGTAACAATAATAGTAATAGTACTAATAATTAATTTTAATAAAAAATGTAGAGGTGATAGATTTTCCGAGAGGCTGACAGTCTGCACTGTAAAACTATCAGAGGAGCAATGCAACACATGTGCAACACTCGTGTTGCACATGTGTTGCACTCAAGTGTTGCTTCATCTTCAAGGCTGATGGACTGACCACCTCAATATTAGTAGAAAGGTTTTCACCAGATAACCTCAGTGGGGACTCCCAAGTTCTCTGCTGTCTTAACCATGTACTCCCATGTACTCTTATGCACTACCATGTACTCTTATGCACTCCTATGTACTCCAGTGCACTCTCGTGTACTCCTATCCACTCCCACGTACTCCCATGTGTATCTTCGAGACCCTGATGACGTCTTACTGACGAAAAACAAAGAAGAACGTCTCCAAGGGCGGCTATTTAATGGAGTGGGTCCCCGAGGCTTCCACTGCAGGATAAATGAAAAAAGTGTAATTTATAGACGGTGTGTATAGCGTCCATAGAGGAAATGGTTAGTGCAAACACTAATCCGGAGTAGTGTTGGATCAGCGGCCAGGTAAGAGATCGTCGGCAAACGAGCCAATTTTGGTCATTACGAGGCAATTACGCCACCATGAAAAGCAATTGGGTGAGTAAACAGTGGCTGTGATTGGTGAATGGTCGTGAGGGGTCGGTGTGTGTGTGTGTGTGTGTGTGTGTGTGTGTGTGTGTGTGTGTGTGTGTGTGTGTGTGTGTGTGTGTGTGTGTGTGTGTGTGTGTGTGTGTGTGTGTGTGTGTGTTTGTGTGTGTGTGTTTGTGTGTGTGTGCGTGTATGTGTGTTTGTTTGTGTGTGTGTGTGTTTGTGTGTGTGTTTGTGTGTGTGTGTGTTTGCGTGTGTGTGTTTGTGTGTGTTTGTGTGTGTTTGTCTGTGTTTGTCTGTGTGTGTGCGTGTATGTGTGTTTGTTTGTGTGTGTGTGTGTGTGTGTGTTTGTGTGTGTGTGTGTGTGTGTACTCACTTATATGTGGTTATAGAGGTTGATTCACAGCCCCTGTCCCCACCATTTAATTTACCTAGCCTCATGGATCCTGTCATACCCATTCTTATACCATGTATTAAGCTTGTCTTCACCCTTTGCCCACCTTAAGGCTGAAGAAATACTTCCTGATATCCCTATGATTCATCTGTGATTTTAGCCTCCAACTGTAGCGTTCGTGTATCATCCAACTAACCCTAACAAGTTCTGTGAGTATTTTGTATATTGTTATCATGTCTCTCCTGGTTCTTCTGTCAACGTCAAGTTCCGTTCCTTGAGTCACTCTTCATAGCTCCATAGCTCTTAAAATTTCTAAACGAGCATTCGCTGCAGGGATTATTCTGTCGGTGTGTTCTTCGGGTGATATGCTCGGCAGTATGTTCACCCCATGATCTTTCTCCTTGAGCGAAGTTTACAGCCTCTGTCACTCCCTGAGTCTGTATAAACGATTTCAGCCTTCACCCTCCCCCAATTTTCAAAACATCGCAGTTGCTGGGATTGTCCTCCAGCAGCCACTTCTCTCACCAGTCCTGCTGATCGTCTACGTCAGTGGTTCCCAAACTGGGGGTAAATTACCCCCTGGGGGTAATTTAACCATTTTTGGGGGGTAATGGAGGGGTGACAGAAAAAAAGTTATGAATTCTGAAAATCAAGAAAACAATGCGGTACCCGGTATGAGGATTATTGTTAACTTTGTCTTAGTATATAAAGTTGTAAAGTAAACCTATTATAAGTAAGTAATAAAGTTAAACCAAATAACAATAAACATCAAAAACTAATATACAGTATTAGAAAAGAAGAAATATATAGCTAAGTGTGTGGAAACCCAAAAGTATTTTGACAAGTATGCTTCAGGACAAAAGTCACTCAGTAGCCCAGATCGACCTGTCCAGTACGCGTCACTCACTTCCTGAGGCTGCCTCTATTTCACACTGTCAGTTTATCTGTGAGCATCAGCCGAGGTAGACATAAGCTGGTATGAAGCCAAGAATTCCTAAACTAGCTTCAAGTATGCAACTCCATCCATCCCACTGATGTTCTTGACATCTTTGGTAATAGTCATTAGAGATGCACAATGTTCAAATACAATAAATAAAAGAAAATATCTCAAGTGTTTTAATTTAGCCATATATATCAATAATAACAACATTTTGTGAAAGGGGTAACATGCTTTATGTGGCATGTTAAATTGGGTAACAAGCTGAAAAAGTTTGGGAACCACTGGTCTACGTACATGTGTAGCCTTTTACCTGTTTTTATTACCGCCACATTATCTGCTAATACGGATACATCTGGCTTTATCTTTCCTGGTATATAATGCACATGTATATACCATTCACTGGTTAGCTGGCTAATGGGGGTTTAAAGCCAACACGAGGGTCATAAATTCTGTATGTAACCTATCCACCGCCCAAGAATACTTCAGTTCAGTGTGTATACAATGTGCATACAGTGAGAGACACACACCTCTCGTTGTATATATCCCGTGTGCTCTTCTCTCTCTCTTTTCTAAGCTAGTATATTTAGGCACAGGTACACATAAATATAATTACGATACAAAGTGTAAATTACCCAGGTTAACCCCCAAAAAGTCAAGGTGATTTATTTCCATTGAGGTTCCTCTATTTCTGTTGTTCCTCATGTCCTTTTCATGGTAGATGACGATAGGGAAAAACATCGCCTGATCTTCAGGTAAACTTAACAACGCCGTCAACGTTTACACCAATGGAAATACAAGGAACACAATGGAAATACAAGGACCACAATGGAAATACAAGGACCACAATGGAAATACAAGGACCACAATGGAAATACAAGGACCACAATGGAAATACAAGGACCACAATGGAAATACAAGGACAACAATGGAAATACAAGGACAACAATGGAAATACAAGGACCTTAGTGGAAATACAAGGACCCCAATGGAAATACAAGGCCTCCACGGGAAATACAAGAACCCAATTGGAAATAAGTCACTTGGACTATTTTTGGGGATTATCCTATGTAATCTACACATATGTTCCTACATATGATAATTTATGTAACTGTATTTATACACACTTGTACCTAAATAAACTTATTTATTTACTTATTTGCTTATTTACTTATTTACTTATGAACTTATTTACTTACACTTCGCAAAATTTACTCTTGTTATTGTTGTGATGCTGTAGGGCCGCCGACAGATGACGCCGTACCGAGCCGTCGAGAAATTCACTCGAGGCTTCGTAACAGGCTAAAGCGAGCGTAACAAGTCCCCACGGTAGCCGATACGACTCTAATGCCACGATATCCCCCAATCCCCTAGCAAGTGGCGGGTCCACAGACGATAATTAACCCCCGTGGCACGGCATTAACATGTTAAATGTGTAGCTAGGGAGTGGGTAAGTCGGCTTGATAATTTAACAAGGTGTGAATCTGCCTTGGAGACGCGCCTGTCCAGAGGGAGAGAGAGGGGCTCCGTTGACGTGCTGTGTTGACGTGCTGTGTCGTGACGTGCTGTACTGACGTGCTGTGTCGTGACGTGCTGTACTGACGTGCTGTGTCGTGACGTGCTGTACTGACGTGCTGTGTCGTGACGTGCTGCACTGGCGTGCTGTGTAGTGACGTGCTGCACTGGCGTGCTGTGTCGTGACGTGCTGTGTTGACGTGCTGTGTCGACGTGCAGTAAAGAAGATGGGGAGGAGGCAGAACAAGACATTTCGCCCAAAGCAGAGTTAAACATACAAGTAAATGCTTCTACCTGTGTCCGAATTTATCAATGTATAAGTTAAAAGTCCGAGCGACGTTTTGCTCATCAAAAGCACGTTTCCAGTTCACTGGTAAAGCCTCTGGAGGGCGAAACATGGCCTAATTAACGTTTCTAAACGTTTCGCACGTGTCTGATTCACTGCATCTCATAAAATACCTCAAAGCAACATGGGAGAGAGGGAGCTGAGAGGGAATTGAGAGGGGGAGTTGACAGGGTGAGTTGAGAGGGAGTTGAGAGGGAGTTGAGAGGGAGTTGAGAGGGAGTTGAGAGGGGAAGGGAACACCTGCTTGTGAGGATTATCAAAGGATAGGGCAGGATAGGGATAAGTGAGAGGTACGAACCAAAGCTCCAAGTGAATAGAACTATGAATATTTCTGACAGGGATAGAAGGGAGAGAGGGATAGGGATAGAGGGGGAGAGAAGGGTAGGGATGGAGGGGTAGGGAGAGAGGGGAGAGAAGGGTAGGGATGGAGGGGTAGGGAGAGAGGGGAGAGAAGGGTAGGGATGGAGGGGTAGGGAGAGAGGGGAGAGAAGGGTAGGGATGGAGGGGTAGGGAGAGAGGGGAGAGAAGGGTAGGGATGGAGGGGTAGGGAGAGAGGGGAGAGAAGGGTAGGGATGGATGGGTAGGGAGAGAGGGGAGAGAAGGGTAGGGATGGAGGGGTAGGGAGAGAGGGAAGAGAAGAGTAGGGATGGAGGGGTAGGGAGAGAAGGGTAGGGATGGAGGGGTAGAGAGAGAGGGGAGAGAAGGGTAGGGATGGAGGGGTACGGAGAGAGGGGACAAAAGGGTAGGGATAGAGGGGTAGGGAGAGAGGGGAGAGAAGGGTAGGGATGGAGGGGTAGGGAGAGAGGGGACAGAAGGGTAGGGATGGAGGGGTAGGGAGAGAGGGTAGAGAAGGGTAGGGATGGAGGGGTAGGGAGAGAGGGGAGAGAAGGGTAGGGATGGAGGGGTAGGGAGAGAGGAGGGATGGAGAGGGGTAGGGAGAGAGGGGAGAGAAGGTAGGGATGGAGGGGGTAGGGAGAGAGGGGAGAGAAGGGTAGGGATGGAGGGGTAGGGAGAGAGGGGAGAGAAAGGGTAGTGGATGGAGGGGTAGGGAGAGAGGGTAGAGAAGGGTAGGGATGGAGGGGTAGGGAGAGAGGGGAGAGAAGGGTAGGGATGGAGGGGGTAGGGAGAGAGGGGAGAGAAGAGTAGGGATGGAGGGGTAGGGAGAGAAGGGAAGGGATGGAGGGGTAGAGAGAGAGGGGAGAGAAGGGTAGGTATGTAGGGGTAGGGAGAGAGGGGACAAAAGGGTAGGGATGGAGGGGTAGGGAGAGAGGGGAGAGAAGGGTAGGGATGGAGGGGTAGGGAGAGAGGGGACAAAAGGGTAGGGATGGAGGGGTAGGGAGAGAGGGGAGAGAAGGGTAGGGATGGAGGGGTAGGGAGAGAGGGGAGAGAAGGGTAGGGATGGAGGGGTAGGGAGAGACGGGTGAGAATGGAAGGGTAGGGATGGAGGGGGTAGGGAGAGAGGGGAGAGAAGGTAGGGATGGAGAGAGGGGAGAGGGTAGGGATGGAGGGGTAGGGAGAGAGGGGAGAGAAAGGTAGGGATGGAGGGGTAGGGAGAGAGGGGAGAGAAGGGTAGGGATGGAGGGGTAGGGAGAGAGGGGAGAGAAGGGTAGGGATGGAGGGGTAGGGAGAGAGGGGAGAGAAAGGTAGTGATGGAGGGGTAGGGAGAGAGGGGAGAGAAGGGTAGGGATGGAGGGGTAGGGAGAGAGGGGAGAGAAGGGTAGGGATGGAGGGGTAGGGAGAGAGGGGAGAGAAAGGTAGGGATGGAGGGGTAGGGAGAGAGGGGAGAGAAGGGTAGGGATGGAGGGGTAGGGAGAGAGGGGAGAGAAGGGTAGGGATGGAGGGGTAGGGAGAGAGGGGAGAGAAGGGTAGGGATGGAGGGGTAGGGAGAGAGGGGAGGAAGAAGGTAGGGGATGGAGGGGTAGGGAGAGAGGGGAGAGAAGGGTAGGGATGGAGGGGTAGGGAGAGAGGGGAGAGAAGGGTAGGGATGGAGAGGGTAGGGAGGAGGGGTGGGAGAGGGAGAGAAGGGTAGGGATGGAGGGGGTAGGGAGAGAGGGGAGAGAAGGGTAGGGATGGAGGGGTAGGGAGAGAGAGGGAGAGAAGGGTAGGGATGGAGGGGTAGGGAGAGAGGGGAGAGAAGGGTAGGGATGGAGGGGTAGGGAGAGAGGGGAGAGAAGGGTAGGGATGGAGGGGTAGGGAGAGAGGGGAGAGAAGGGTAGGGATGGAGGGGTAGGGAGAGAGGGGGAGAGAAGGGTAGGGATGGAGGGGTAGGGAGAGAGGGGAGAGAAGGGTAGGGATGGAGGGGTAGGGAGAGAGGGGAGAGAAGGGTAGGGATGGAGGGGTAGGGAGAGAGGGGAGAGAAGGGTAGGGATGGAGGGGTAGGGAGAGAGGGGAGAGAAGGGTAGGGATGGAGGGGTAGGGAGAGAGGGGAGAGAAGGGTAGGGATGGAGGGGTAGGGAGAGAGGGGAGAGAAGGGTAGGGATGGAGGGGTAGGGAGAGAGGGGAGAGAAGGATAGGGATGGAGGGGTAGGGAGAGAGGGGAGAGAAGGATAGGGATGGAGGGGTAGGGAGAGAGGGGAGAGAAGGATAGGGATGGAGGGAGTAGGGAGAGAGGGAGAGAAGGGTAGGGATGGAGGGGTAGGGAGAGAAGGGTAGGGATGGAGGGGTAGGGAGAGAAGGGTAGGGATGGAGGGGTAGGGAGAGAGGGGAGAGAAGGGTAGGGATGGAGGGGTAGGGAGAGAGGGGAGAGAAGGGTAGGGATGGAGGGGTAGGGAGAGAGGGGAGAGAAGGGTAGGGATGGAGGGGGTAGGGAGAGAGGGGAGAGAAGGGTAGGGATGGAGGGGTAGGGAGAGAGGGGAGAGAAGGGTAGGGATGGAGGGGTAGGGAGAGAGGGGAGAGAAGGGTAGGGATGGAGGGGTAGGGAGAGAGGGGAGACAAGGGTAGGGATGGAAGGGTAGGGAGTGAGGGGAGAGAAGGGTAGGGATGGAGGGGTAGGGAGAGAGGGAAGAGAAGGGTAGGGATGGAGGGGTAGGGAGAGAGGGGAGAGAAGGGTAGGGATGGAGGGGTAGGGAGAGAGAGGAGAGCAGGGGAGGGATGGCGGGGTCGGGAGAGAAGGGTAGGGATGGAGGGGTAGGGAGAGAAGGGTAGGGATGGAGGGGTAGGGAGAGAAGGGTAGGGATGGAGGGGTAGGGCGAGAAGGGTAGGGATGGAGGGGGTAGGGAGAGAAGGGTAGGGATGGAGGGGTAGGGAGAGAAGGGTAGGGATGGAGGGGTAGGGAGAGAAGGGTAGGGATGGAGGGGTAGGGAGAGAAGGGTAGGGATGGAGGGGTAGGGAGAGAAGGGTAGGGATGGAGGGGTAGGGAGAGAGGGGAGAGAAGGGTAGGGATGGAGGGGTAGGGAGAGAAGGGTAGGGATGGAGGGGTAGGGAGAGAGGGGAGAGAAGGGTAGGGATGGAGGGGTAGGGAGAGAAGGGTAGGGATGGAGGGGTAGGGAGAGAAGGGTAGGGATGGAGGGGTAGGGAGAGAAGGGTAGGGATGGAGGGGTAGGGAGAGAAGGGTAGGGATGGAGGGGTAGGGAGAGGGGTAGGGATGGTGGGGTAGGGAGAGAAGGGTAGGGATGGAGGGGTAGGGAGAGAAGGGTAGGGATGGAGGGGGTAGGGAGAGAAGGGTAGGGATGGAGGGGTAGGGAGAGAGGGGGAGAGAAGGGTAGGGATGGAGGGGTAGGGAGAGAAGGGTAGGGATGGAGGGGTAGGGAGAGAAGGGTAGGGATGGAGGGGTAGGGAGAGAAGGGTAGGGATGGAGGGGTAGGGAGAGAAGGGTAGGGATGGAGGGGTAGGGAGAGAAGGGTAGGGATGGAGGGGTAGGGAGAGAAGGGTAGGGATGGAGGGGTAGGGAGAGAAGGGTAGGGATGGAGGGGTAGGGAGAGAGGGGAGAGAAGGGGTAGGGATGGAGGGGTAGGGAGAGAAGGGTAGGGATGGAGGGGTAGGGAGAGAGGGGAGAGAAGGGTAGGGATGGAGGGGTAGGGAGAGAAGGGTAGGGATGGAGGGGTAGGGAGAGAAGGGTAGGGATGGAGGGGTAGGGAGAGAAGGGTAGGGATGGAGGGGTAGGGAGAGAAGGGTAGGGATGGAGGGGTAGGGAGAGAAGGGTAGGGATGGAGGGGTAGGGAGAGAAGGGTAGGGATGGAGGGGTAGGGAGAGAAGGGTAGGGATGGAGGGGTAGGGAGAGAAGGGTAGGGATGGAGGGGTAGGGAGAAAAGGGTAGGGATGGAGGGGTAGGGAGAGAGGGGAGAGAAGGGTAGGGATGGAGGGGTAGGGAGAGAAGGGTAGGGATGGAGGGGTAGGGAGAGAAGGGTAGGGATGGAGGGGTAGGGAGAGAAGGGTAGGGATGGAGGGGTAGGGAGAGAAGGGTAGGGATGGAGGGGTAGGGAGAGAAGGGTAGGGATGGAGGGGTAGGGAGAGAAGGGTAGGGATGGAGGGGTAGGGAGAGAAGGGTAGGGATGGAGGGGTAGGGAGAGAAGGGTAGGGATGGAGGGGTAGGGAGAGAAGGGTAGGGATGGAGGGGTAGGGAGAGAAGGGTAGGGATGGAGGGGTAGGGAGAGAAGGGTAGGGATGGAGGGGTAGGGAGAGAAGGGTAGGGATGGAGGGGTAGGGAGAGAAGGGTAGGGATGGAGGGGTAGGGAGAGAAGGGTAGGGATGGAGGGGTAGGGAGAGAAGGGTAGGGATGGAGGGGTAGGGAGAGAAGGGTAGGGATGGAGGGGTAGGGAGAGAAGGGTAGGGATGGAGGGGTAGGGAGAGAAGGGTAGGGATGGAGGGGTAGGGAGAGAAGGGTAGGGATGGAGGGGTAGGGAGAGAAGGGTAGGGATGGAGGGGTAGGGAGAGAAGGGTAGGGATGGAGGGGTAGGGAGAGAAGGGTAGGGATGGAGGGGTAGGGAGAGAAGGGTAGGGATGGGCAAAGCATCCTAGCTTTCCCATTATAATAATCATAATAATAATAATAAAAATGATAATTATTATTATTATTATTATTATTATTATTATTATTATTATTATTATTATTATTATTATTATTATTAATAGTATAACTATTGTATAAATTTTATAAATATTCGAAAATAGGACAAAGAAAAATTCTAATATTTTTTTGCCATCTGGAGGAAGAGAGGGGTTCTTGATCCAAGGAACCCGGAGCTCTCCCTGCCTTCATTCATTTTTTTTTTTGTGGTGAGTCTTGCCTGTGACGGCTGGCAGGGTGGGGAGAGAGCCCTCTGCTTCGCTAATCTTAAATTCGTCTGTCTGTCTGTCTGTCTGTCTGTATCTCTCTCTCTCTCTCTCTCTCTCTCTCTCTCTCTCTCTCTCTCTCTCTCTCTCTCTCTCTCTCTCCCTCCCCTGAGAGATAATTCAATCTGGAGTCGATGGTGTTTGCCCGAATCTAGAGATTTGCATTACAAATTAAAGTTCTTCTTTCTGTCCCAACGATCCCTGGACACACACACACACACACACACACACACACACACACACACACACACACACACACACACACACACACACACACACACACACGGGGCTGTGGAGGCTCCTTCCATACGGAGCTTCAAGTAGGTATGGTATGGCCCGGAGGGTAAGGCTCGAGTCCCATGTGTATATATATACCGGCTATGACAATACCATGAGGCAGGGCTAGGAGCGGTGAATCGACCCCCCCCCTCCCTCATGAACACAGGGGATTACACTCTGAAGGATGGGTGGGGATGTTGCAGTGCTGGAGGTGGGAAGTATAGTACCTGTACTCTGAAGGATGGGTGGGGATGTTGCAGTGCTGGAGGTGGGAAGTATAGTACCTGTACTCTGAAGGATGAGTGGGGATGTTTCAGTGCTGGAGGTGGGAAGTATAGTACCTGTACTCTGAAGGATGAGTGGGGAAGTATAGTACCTGTACTCTGAAGGATGTGTGGGGATGTTTCAGTGCTGGAGGTGGGAAGTATAGTACCTGTACTCTGAAGGATGAGTGGGGATGTTTCAGTGCTGGAGGTGGGAAGTATAGTACCTGTACTCTGAAGGATGGGTGGGGATGTTGCAGTGCTGGAGGTGGGAAGTATAGTACCTGTACTCTGAAGGATGAGTGGGGATGTTTCAGTGCTGGAGGTGGGAAGTATAGTACCTGTACTCTGAAGGATGGGTGGGGATGTTGCAGTGCTGGAGGTGGGAAGTATAGTACCTGTACTCTGAAGGATGGGTGGGGATGTTGCAGTGCTGGAGGTGGGAAGTATAGTACCTGTACTCTGAAGGATGAGTGGGGATGTTTCAGTGCTGGAGGTGGGAAGTATAGTACCTGTACTCTGAAGGATGAGTGGGGATGTTTCAGTGCTGGAGGTGGGAAGTATAGTACCTGTACTCTGAAGGATGAGTGGGGATGTTTCAGTGCTGGAGGTGGGAAGTATAGTACCTGTACTCTGAAGGATGGGTGGGGATGTTGCAGTGCTGGAGGTGGGAAGTATAGTACCTGTACTCTGAAGGATGAGTGGGGATGTTTCAGTGCTGGAGGTGGGAAGTATAGTACCTGTACTCTGAAGGATGGGTGGGGATGTTTCAGTGCTGGAGGTGGGAAGTATAGTACCTGTACTCTGAAGGATGGGTGGGGATGTTTCAGTGCTGGAGGTGGGAAGTATAGTACCTGTACTCTGAAGGATGGGTGGGGATGTTGCAGTGCTGGAGGTGGGAAGTATAGTACCTGTACTCTGAAGGATGAGTGGGGATGTTTCAGTGCTGGAGGTGGGAAGTATAGTACCTGTACTCTGAAGGATGAGTGGGGATGTTTCAGTGCTGGAGGTGGGAAGTATAGTACCTGTACTCTGAAGGATGAGTGGGGATGTTTCAGTGCTGGAGGTGGGAAGTATAGTACCTGTACTCTGAAGGATGGGTGGGGATGTTGCAGTGCTGGAGGTGGGAAGTATAGTACCTGTACTCTGAAGGATGAGTGGGGATGTTTCAGTGCTGGAGGTGGGAAGTATAGTACCTGTACTCTGAAGGATGAGTGGGGATGTTTCAGTGCTGGAGGTGGGAAGTATAGTACCTGTACTCTGAAGGATGAGTGGGGATGTTTCAGTGCTGGAGGTGGGAAGTATAGTACCTGTACTCTGAAGGATGGGTGGGATGTTACCGTTCAGTAAGTCATTTTAGCAGTGATGTCTTCAATCTTCTGTCAAGGCAGCTATTGACTGAACGATGATGAACATATTTCCTTCTTTGGGTTCACCCAGGAGGCAGCTCAAATGAAAACTCACACACACATGAGCTATTAAATCACTGCAGCAAATTCCTTCACCTTCAGCCAGCAACTAGTGGTACCAACAAGACTGAAAAATACACTTGACCTCATCTTCACTAATAATAATGATCTGATACGATATATAACAGCATAGAAGTACAGACATATATGCACAGAGCTCCTGACCAGCATAAAGTGATCAGTTATGAGGGTGCCTTCACCAAATTCAACTTCAATAACAGAAATATACAGTGGGATCAAATTAGCTATGTCCTAAATGAAACAAACTGGGAAGATATCCTAAACAACAGGAATCCGAAATATTGCCTAGAAAGATTTAACTCTGTTTCACTTGAGGTCTGCTCAAGGTACATTCCCCTAAGAAAAAAGAAGAGAAGATGTAAACCAGAAAAGGAGAGATGCTTCCTATACAGGCGAAGGTGAAGAGTCACAGAGCTGCTGAAAGGGCCAATATATCTGAAATACGGAAGAAGGCACTGGCCAGAGAAATAGAAAATATCGAACTTAAGCTTGAGGGATCATACAGGAGACAAGAAAAACAAGAGATTAAAGCAATAAATGAAATTAAAATATATATATTTTTCTTATGTTAAATTTAGGGCAAAAGCAACCTCCAGTATTGGACCCTTGCTTAGGCGAGTTTGGACTTACACAGATGACAGCAAAGTAATGAGTGAGATACTGAGATCACAATATGATTCAGTGTTTAGTGAGCCGTTAATCAGACTAAGGTGGACAATCTAAATGAATCTTTTATGACTGAGACTCAAAATTTGCTTAATTCAAGAATTTCTGAGATATTCTTAACATCATAGGAATTTGAAAAAAAAAGCAATAATTGATATGCCCATGCACTCTGTCCCAGTCCCAGACTCGTGGACCTCCGTGTTCATCAAGAACGTGCCTTAAATATTTTATGGAGAGGGAGCATGGACACAGGGGTCATCTCACAATCACTAAAAACAGCAGATATAGCCCCACTCCACAGATGTGGTTTTGAAGAATTTCAGACCTATAGCACTAACATCCCACATCATAAATATCTTTGAAAGGGTTCTAAGAAGCAATATCATCAACCATTTGATCACCCATCAATTACACAACCCAGGGCAACACTGGTTGTCTAATTGATGTCCCAATTAATGGACCACTATGATAAGGTCTTGGATGTTCTGGAGGACAAACAGATGCAGTCAGTCCTGGTCACAGACCGGGCCGCGGGGGCGTTGACCCCCGAAACTCTCTCCAGGTAAACTCTCCAGTATACACTGGCTTTGCGAAAGCCTTCGACATGTTTGACCACGGTGTGATAGCACACAAAATGCATGATAAAGGGTTATAAGGAAAAGTAAGTAGATGGATTTATAAGTTACTCATCCTCATATCTGACAGAGACAGAGATGTAAGCCACAGCACTGTGCCCTCTTTTGCTGATGATACCAGAATTTGCATGACAGTGTCATCCACCGAGGAGGCTGCAAATCTCCAAGCGGACATTAACCAAGTTTTTAAATGGGCATCAGAAAACTCGAGGAAATAACACTTGGATCGGGGTATAAAACAAATTCCACGCACACAAAAGAGTGAAAAACTAATGTGTAGGACCTGGGAGTGATAATGTCAAAGAATCTCGCTTTCAAATATCACAATATCTCTACCACATATGCTAGGAAAATGGTAGGATGGATAATGAGATGGATGGTGGGTGGTGGTAGGTGGTGGTGGATGGTGGTGGATGGTGGTGGGTGGCGGTAGATTACGACTGACTATGGTGGTTTGTGGTTGATTAATTTTCATTATGGTTGATATTTTGGATTGTTGAGTAATTGATTGTGGTGGAATTTTTTTTTATGGGTTTGGATGTCTGTGAAGGACCTGGGAGTGATAATGTCAAAGAATCTTACTTTCAAAGACCACAATATCTCTACCACATATGTTAGGAAAATGGTAGGATGGATAATGAGAACGTTCAGAACTAGGGATACCAAGCCAGTGATGGTTCTCTTCAAGTTGCTTTTCCTTTCTAGGTTGGAATATTGCTGTACACTAACGGCCCCTTTCAAGCCAGGCGAAATTACAGATCTGGAGAATATACAGAGAACTTTCACTGCATGTATAAGTACGATAAAGCACAAAAATTATTGGGAACGGTTGAAGTCCCTTGACTTGTACTCCCTGGAACGCAGACGAGAAAGATACATGATAATATGCACTTGGAAAATCATAGAGGGACAAGTCCCAAATCTGCACACGGAAATCACTCTCTGTGAAAGCAAAAGACACAGCAGGCGATGCAACATCCAACCAATGAAAATCAAGGCGCCACGACTACACTAAGAGACCACACGTTAAGTGTCAGGGGCTCAAGACTGTTCAACTGCCCCCCAGCAAACATAAGGGGGATTATCAATAGACCTCTGGCTGTCTTCAACACCCCTGGCTGTCTTCAACACCCCTGGCTGTCTTCAACACCCCTGGCTGTCTTCAACACCCCTGGCTGTCTTCAACACCCTTGGCTGTCTTCAACACCCCTGGCTGTCTTCAACACTCTTGGCTGTCTTCAAGACGGTGCTGGAGAGGCACCTAAAAACAGTACCTGACCAGCAGGGCTGTGGCTCGTACCTCGGTTAACTTGTGGCCAGCACTAACAGCCTGGCTGATTAGGCTCTGATCCACCACGAGATCTTGTCATAGACCGGGCTGCGGGGGCGTTGACCCCCAAAACCCCGTCCAGATATACCTTGCCTCGGTGGGAGAAGATCAGCAGACTAAAAAGAGAAGAAGAGAGATTAACAGGAAATAGAAGAGAGAAGTGAAGACAAGACGAAGATAACAGTACTGTTTGTGAAGTGTAGGAGGAGGGAGGGGAAGGAGGCAGCTTCTGTCTAACCGTCAGTAGATAGACTGAGTGTGGAAGGTAAATTATTCTCTCTCTCTCTCTCTATCTACCTATCTCTTTCTACATTAAGTTTGATAATTCCTGTTCTTTCTTCTGTTTTTTACACTTCCTCCTTTTATCGTTCCTCTTCTTCTCTATCTTCCTTTCTGCCTTCATCCACTTCTTCCTCCTTCACCTCCTCTTCCCCTGACAGTCTGAGGATCACTCTCCACCTCCTCTTCCTCCTCCACCTCCTCTTCCCCTCCACCTCCTCTTCCTCTTCCTCTTCCCCTGACAGTCTGAGGATCACTCTCCACCTCCTCTTCCTCCTCCACCTCCTCTTCTCCTCCACCTCCTCTTCCTCTTCCTCTTCCTCTTCCCCTGACAGTCTGAGTATCACTCTCCACCTCCTCTTCCTCCTCCACCTCCTCTTCCCCTCCACCTCCTCTTCCTCTTCCTCTTCCCCTGACAGTCTGAGGATCACTCTCCACCTCCTCTTCCTCCTCCACCTCCTCTTCTCCTCCACCTCCTCTTCCTCTTCCTCTTCCTCTTCCCCTGACAGTCTGAGGATCACTCTCCACCTCCTCTTCCTCCTCCACCTCCTCTTCCCCTCCACCTCCTCTTCCTCTTCCTCTTCCCCTGACAGTCTGAGGATCACTCTCCACCTCCTCTTCCTCCTCCACCTCCTCTTCCCCTCCACCTCCTCTTCCTCTTCCTCTTCCCCTGGCAGTCTGAGGATCACTCTCCTCCTCAAATGGGGATCCATTATTCTGCTACAAAGACCTCCGGCCTCTCAAATTTACATCCTTTAAT
>NC_091344.1:23730912-23735912 GCF_038502225.1 Cherax quadricarinatus
TATTAAATGGTCTCTCTCTGGTATTAAATGCTCTTGTTTTGGCATTAAATGCTCTTGCTTTGGTATTAAACGTTCTTGTTTGTGTGCTGTATAGTCCTTGTGGCTTAGCGCTTCTTTTTGATTATAATAATAATAATAATCTTGTTTGTGTATATTTACCCTTTTGCTGGTATTGCATTTATCAGAAGATACCTGGCATTTTACTGAGACGTTTCGCCCAGTAGGGAATGAATCAATTCAACTTAGAGTTCATAAAGACCCTGATGGTCGAAATGTCGTCTCGGTAGAATACTATAAACCTTAATGACCAGAATTATGAAAGAAAAGAGTTTTGTTTACCACTGCGAAGACTTTAAAGAAAACGGGACGTCGGTGTCTTATACCAAATGAATCGACTCTTGTATCATACATGTTCTGTAACTTTCGGCTGATTGATGATTTAGTGTGACCCAGCAGTTCTTCACGTCAAGGCCCCTATGAACAAACAGGAAGATGGACGGAAGGCTCGAACTGCGGTCGCGAGAATGACTGACCCAGAGCTCAACCGCTTCGGCTACGGGACCTCAGACAGGGAGACCCGAAGTTGTGCTTCAGCTGGGTTACAGCTGGTGCCTCCGATGGAAGCACGTACCGAAGTACCGCTTTTGAAACTTCCCTATTAGAAGCCCCGTAGCCGAAGTGGTAGAGCGCTGGATCTGTCAATATTAGAATCACGGTTCGAACCTCCAATCCATCTCTCTGTAAATTCATCTAGAAAGAATAGGATTAGGAGAGCACACATACACACACACAATGTATATATATATATATATATATATATATATATATATATATATATATATATATATATATATATATATATATATATATATATATATATATGTTGGCCGGGAAACTTTTTATATAAGAATTTGTTCTCGTGTATTTTAAACTTAATTCTGCCTAAACTCTTGTTAATGACTAGATCCTGAGCATTATCCTCTGTTATACAGGCTTCTGTTGTTAGTCTAGCTACTGTTGTTAGTCTAGCTACTGTTGTTAGTTTAGCTACTGTTGTTAGTCTAGCTACTGTTGTTAGTCTAGCTACTGTTGTTAGTCTAGCTACTGTTGTTAGTCTAGCTACTGTTGTTAGTTTAGCTACTGTTGTTAGTCTGGCTTCTGTTGTTAGTCTAGCTACTGTTGTTAGTCTGGCTTCTGTTGTTAGTCTAGCTACTGTTGTTAGTCTGGCTTCTGTTGTTAGTCTAGCTACTGTTGTTAGTCTGGCTTCTGTTGTTAGTTTAGCTACTGTTGTTAGTCTAGCTACTGTTGTTAGTCTGGCTTCTGTTGTTAGTCTAGCTACTGTTGTTAGTCTGGCTTCTGTTGTTAGTTTAGCTACTGTTGTTAGTCTAGCTACTGTTGTTAGTCTGGCTTCTGTTGTTAGTCTAGCTACTGTTGTTAGTCTGGCTTCTGTTGTTAGTTTAGCTACTGTTGTTAGTCTGGCTTCTGTTGTTAGTCTAGCTACTGTTGTTAGTCTGGCTTCTGTTGTTAGTCTAGCTACTGTTGTTAGTCTGGCTTCTGTTGTTAGTCTAGCTACTGTTGTTAGTCTGGCTTCTGTTGTTAGTCTAGCTACTGTTGTTAGTCTGGCTTCTGTTGTTAGTCTAGCTACTGTTGTTAGTCTGGCTTCTGTTGTTAGTCTAGCTACTGTTGTTAGTCTGGCTTCTGTTGTTAGTCTAGCTACTGTTGTTAGTCTGGCTTCTGTTGTTAGTTTAGCTACTGTTGTTAGTCTAGCTACTGTTGTTAGTCTGGCTTCTGTTGTTAGTCTAGCTACTGTTGTTAGTCTGGCTTCTGTTGTTAGTTTAGCTACTGTTGTTAGTCTAGCTACTGTTGTTAGTCTGGCTTCTGTTGTTAGTCTAGCTACTGTTGTTAGTCTGGCTTCTGTTGTTAGTTTAGCTACTGTTGTTAGTCTGGCTTCTGTTGTTAGTCTAGCTACTGTTGTTAGTCTGGCTTCTGTTGTTAGTCTAGCTACTGTTGTTAGTCTGGCTTCTGTTGTTAGTCTAGCTACTGTTGTTAGTCTGGCTTCTGTTGTTAGTCTAGCTACTGTTGTTAGTCTGGCTTCTGTTGTTAGTCTAGCTACTGTTGTTAGTCTGGCTTCTGTTGTTAGTCTAGCTACTGTTGTTAGTCTGGCTTCTGTTGTTAGTCTAGCTACTGTTGTTAGTCTGGCTTCTGTTGTTAGTCTAGCTACTGTTGTTAGTCTGGCTTCTGTTGTTAGTCTAGCTACTGTTGTTAGTCTGGCTTCTGTTGTTAGTTTAGCTACTGTTGTTAGTCTAGCTACTGTTGTTAGTCTGGCTTCTGTTGTTAGTCTAGCTACTGTTGTTAGTCTGGCTTCTGTTGTTAGTTTAGCTACTGTTGTTAGTCTAGCTACTGTTGTTAGTCTGGCTTCTGTTGTTAGTCTAGCTACTGTTGTTAGTCTGGCTTCTGTTGTTAGTTTAGCTACTGTTGTTAGTTTAGCTACTGTTGTTAGTCTAGCTACTGTTGTTAGTCTAGCTACTGTTGTTAGTTTAGCTACTGTTGTTAGTTTAGCTACTGTTGTTAGTTTAGCTACTGTTGTTAGTCTAGCTACTGTTGTTAGTTTAGCTACTGTTGTTAGTTTAGCTACTGTTGTTAGTTTAGCTACTGTTGTTAGTTTAGCTACTGTTGTTAGTTTAGCTACTGTTGTTAGTCTAGCTACTGTTGTTAGTTTAGCTACTGTTGTTAGTTTAGCTACTGTTGTTAGTCTAGCTACTGTTGTTAGTCTAGCTACTGTTGTTAGTCTAGCTACTGTTGTTAGTCTAGCTACTGTTGTTAGTTTAGCTACTGTTGTTAGTCTGGCTTCTGTTGTTAGTCTAGCTACTGTTGTTAGTCTGGCTTCTGTTGTTAGTCTAGCTACTGTTGTTAGTCTGGCTTCTGTTGTTAGTCTAGCTACTGTTGTTAGTCTGGCTTCTGTTGTTAGTCTAGCTACTGTTGTTAGTCTGGCTTCTGTTGTTAGTCTAGCTACTGTTGTTAGTCTGGCTTCTGTTGTTAGTCTAGCTACTGTTGTTAGTCTGGCTTCTGTTGTTAGTTTAGCTACTGTTGTTAGTCTAGCTACTGTTGTTAGTCTGGCTTCTGTTGTTAGTCTAGCTACTGTTGTTAGTCTGGCTTCTGTTGTTAGTTTAGCTACTGTTGTTAGTCTAGCTACTGTTGTTAGTCTGGCTTCTGTTGTTAGTCTAGCTACTGTTGTTAGTCTGGCTTCTGTTGTTAGTTTAGCTACTGTTGTTAGTTTAGCTACTGTTGTTAGTCTAGCTACTGTTGTTAGTCTAGCTACTGTTGTTAGTTTAGCTACTGTTGTTAGTTTAGCTACTGTTGTTAGTTTAGCTACTGTTGTTAGTCTAGCTACTGTTGTTAGTTTAGCTACTGTTGTTAGTTTAGCTACTGTTGTTAGTTTAGCTACTGTTGTTAGTTTAGCTACTGTTGTTAGTTTAGCTACTGTTGTTAGTCTAGCTACTGTTGTTAGTTTAGCTACTGTTGTTAGTTTAGCTACTGTTGTTAGTCTAGCTACTGTTGTTAGTCTAGCTACTGTTGTTAGTCTAGCTACTGTTGTTAGTCTAGCTACTGTTGTTAGTCTAGCTACTGTTGTTAGTTTAGCACTGTTGTTAGTCTAGCTTCTGTTGTTAGTCTAGCTACTGTTGTTAGTCTAGCTACTGTTGTTAGTCTAGCTACTGTTGTTAGTCTAGCTACTGTTGTTAGTTTAGCACTGTTGTTAGTCTAGCTTCTGTTGTTAGTTTAGTTTTGTCTAGTATTGCTCTAGCTACTGTTGTTAGTCTAGCTTCTGTTGTTAGTCTAGCTACTGTTGTTAGTCTAGCTACTGTTGTTAGTCTAGCTACTGTTGTTAGTCTAGCTACTGTTGTTAGTTTAGCACTGTTGTTAGTCTAGCTTCTGTTGTTAGTTTAGTTTTGTCTAGTATTGCTCTAGCTACTGTTGTTAGTCTAGCTTCTGTTGTTAGTCTAGCTACTGTTGTTAGTCTAGCTACTGTTGTTAGTCTAGCTACTGTTGTTAGTCTAGCTACTGTTGTTAGTTTAGCACTGTTGTTAGTCTAGCTTCTGTTGTTAGTTTAGTTTTGTCTAGTATTGCTCTAGCTACTGTTGTTAATCTAGCTTCTGTTGTTAGTCTAGCTACTGTTGTTAGTCTAGCTACTGTTGTTAGTCTAGCTACTGTTGTTAGTCTAGCTACTGTTGTTAGTTTAGCACTGTTGTTAGTCTAGCTACTGTTGTTAGTCTAGCTACTGTTGTTAGTCTAGCTACTGTTGTTAGTTTAGCACTGTTGTTAGTCTAGCTTCTGTTGTTAGTTTAGTTTTGTCTAGTATTGCTCTAGCTTTCTCTTAAGCTGAAAAATATTAAATTTCGGTTTTAATACCAGTATACATATGAATATTAATAGCAATATTATTTCTCTTGTCAACATTAATGCTAGTGTTAATGCTACTAATATCATTATAATCTATATTATGAATATTAATGTCAATATTAAAATCAGTATTAATATCGAAAATGAAATCAGTATTAATATCGATATTAAAATCAGTATTAATATCGATATTAAAATCAGTATTAATATCGATATTAAAATCAGTATTAATATCGATATTAAAATCAGTATTAATATCGATATTAAAATCAGTATTAATATCGATATTATAATCAGTATTAATATCGATATTAAAATCAGTATTAATAATGATATTAAAATAAGTATTAATATCGATATTAAAATCAGTATTAATATCGATATTAAAATCAGTATTAATATCGATATTAAAATAGGTATTAATATCGATATTATAATCAGCATTAATATCGATATTAAAATACGCATTAATATCAATATTAAAATCAGTATTAATATTGATATTAAAATCAGTATTAATATCGATATTAAAATCAGTATTAATAATGATATTAAAATCAGCATTAATATCGATATTAAAATCAGTATTAATATCAATATTA
>NC_091344.1:23740912-23760912 GCF_038502225.1 Cherax quadricarinatus
GACTGCCAGGGGTCTGTTGGTAATCCCCCTTATGTGTGCTGGGAGGCAGTTGAACAGTCTCGGGCCCCTGACACTTATTGTATGGTCTCTTAACGTGCTAGTGACACCCCTGCTTTTCATTGGGGGGATGGTGCATCGTCTGCCAAGTCTTTTGTGATGTATTGTTAGGTACTGTGAGGTACTGTGAGGCACTGTGAGGTCCTGTGAGGTACTGTGAGGCAATGTGAGGTACTGTGATGTACTGTGAGGCACTTGGAGCTACTGTGAGGCACTGTGAGGCACTGTGATGTATTGTGAGGCGCTGTAAGGTACTGTGAGGCACTGTGAGGTACTGTAGGCTCTGTGAGGTGCTGTGAAGTACTGTGAAATGTTGACTGGTGACACAGGTACCAGAGTATCGCTTGCCGCAGGACTGAAGGAGAGACTGCAAGACGTGAAGACACTAACAACAACAATATCAACTGCATGCCCAGCAATAAGGCAGCCACCCCAGTTATTGCAGATCCCGTAGGAACAGGTAAAGCATCTAAAAGGACTTGCCTTGCAAGATTAGACAGGTAGCAAGCAGGTGGTGCGGAACTACATTGGTGCATCCAACACCACACTGGATGACAGCTGTCACATTACAGCAGAAAGGAATTGGCAGCTGTCAGCTTCAGTGATTCACGATATATACGCAGATCAACTACTGTAAAAAATTAGTGAAATTCCAAGCGCTTTCGTGACTTCTCACATTATCAAGGAACTATAAAAAAATTCATATATATATATATATATATATATATATATATATATATATATATATATATATATATATATATATATATATATATATATATATATATATATTGCAGATTTTAACCATTGGCGCATTGCAACGTTTTAAAAACATTAGGTAACATGTAGCTCAAACCAGCTCATACCAGCTCATACCAGCTCATACCTGCTCATACTTGCTCATACCAGTTCATCGGAGGGAACCCAATTTTAGCGGATAACTTCGCAATCTTGTCCAGGCAACCGGTTAGTCCCGTGTGACTGGTGCTAGTAGCAGTCTGGTGCTAGTAGCAGTTATACTGGTGCTGGTAGCAGTTATACTGGTGCTGGTAGCAGTTATACTGGTGCTGGTAGCAGTTATACTTGTGCTGGTAGCAGTTATACTGGTGCTGGTAGCGGTTATACTGGTGCTGGTAGCGGTTATACTGGTGCTGGTAGCGGTTATACTGGTGTTGGTAGCGGTTATACTGGTGCTGGTAGCGGTTATACTGGTGCTGGTAGCGGTTATACTGGTGATAGTAGCAGTTATACTAGTGCTGGTAGCGGTTATACTGGTGCTGGTAGCGGTTATACTGGTTCTGGTAGCGGTTATACTGGTGCTGGTAGCGGTTATACTGGTGCTCGTAGCGGTTATACTGGTGCTGGTAGCAGTTATACTGGTGCTGGTAGCGGTTATACTGGTGCTGGTAGCGGTTATACTGGTGCTGGTAGCAGTTATACTGGTGCTGGTAGCAGTTATACTGGTGCTGGTAGCAGTTATACTGGTGCTGGTAGCAGTTATACTGGTGCTGGTAGCGGTTATACTGGTGCTGGTAGCAGTTATACTGATGCTGGTAGCGGTTATACTGGTGCTGGTAGCGGTTATACTGGTGCTGGTAGCGGTTATACTTGTGCTGGTAGCGGTTATACTGGTGCTGGTAGCGGTTATACTGGTGCTGGTAGCGGTTATACTAGTGCTTGTAGCAGTTATACAGGTGCTAGTAGCAGTTATCCCGATGTTAGTAGCAGTCAAACTGATGCTAGTAGCAGTTATACTGGTGATGGTAGTCATACTGGTGCTAGTAGTAGTCATACTGGTGCTAGTACTAGTCATACTGGTGCTAGTAGTAGTCATACTGGTGCTAGTAGTAGTCATACTGGTGCTAGTAGTCATACTGGTGCTAGTAGTAGTCATACTGGTGCTAGTAGTCATACTGGTGCTAGTAGTCATACTGGTGCTAGTAGTAGTCATACTGGTGCTAGTACTAGTCATACTGGTGCTAGTACTAATCATACTTGTGCTAGTACTAGTCATACTGGTGCTAGTACTAGTCATACTGGTGCAAGTAGTAGTCATACTGGTGCTAGTACTAGTCATACTGGTGCTAGTAGTAGTCATACTGGTGCTAGTAGTAGTCATACTGGTGCTAGTACTAGTCATACTGGTGCTAGTAGTAGTCAGACTGGTGCTAGTAGTAGTCAGACTGTGCTAGTAGCAGTCATACTGGTGCTAGTAGTAGTCAGACTGGTGCTAGTAGTAGTCATACTGGTGCTAGTAGTAGTCATACTGGTGCTAGTAGTAGTCATACTGGTGCTAGTAGTAGTCATACTGGTGCTAGTACTAGCCATACTGGTGCTAGTAGTAGTCATACTGGTGCTAGTAGTAGTCATACTGGTGCTAGTACTAGCCATACTGGTGCTAGTAGTAGTCATACTGGTGCTAGTAGTAGTCATACTGGTGCTAGTAGCAGTCATACTGGTGCTAGTAGTAGTCATACTGGTGCTAGTAGTAGTCATACTGGTGCTAGTACTAGCCATACTGGTGCTAGTAGTAGTCATACTGGTGCTAGTAGTAGTCATACTGGTGCTAGTAGTCATACTGGTGCTAGTAGTCATACTGGTGCTAGTACTAGCCATACTGGTGCTAGTAGTAGTCATACTGGTGCTAGTAGTAGTCATACTGGTGCTAGTAGTAGTCATACTGGTGCTAGTAGTCATACTGGTGCTAGTAGTAGTCATACTGGTGCTAGTAGCAGTCATACTGGTGCTAGTAGTAGTCATACTGGTGTTAGTAGGAGTCATACTTCTGCTAGTAGTAGTCATACTGGTGCTAGTAGCAGTCATACTGGTGCTAGTAGTAGTCATACTGGTGCTAGTAGTAGTCATACTGGTGCTAGTAGCAGTCATACTGGTGCTAGTAGTAGTCATACTGGTGCTAGTAGTAGTCATACTGGTGCTAGTAGTAGTCATACTGGTGCTAGTAGCAGTCATACTGGTGCTAGTAGTAGTCATACTGGTGCTAGTAGTAGTCATACTGGTGCTAGTAGCAGTCATACTGGTGCTAGTAGTAGTCATACTGGTGCTAGTAGTCATACTGGTGCTAGTAGTAGTCATACTGGTGCTAGTAGCAGTCATACTGGTGCTAGTAGTAGTCATACTGGTGCTAGTAGTCATACTGGTGCTAGTAGCAGTCATACTGGTGCTAGTAGTAGTCATACTGGTGCTAGTAGCAGTCATACTGGTGCTAGTAGTAGTCAGACTGGTGCTAGTTCCACAAGGTCATTCCACAAGGTCATTCCACAAGGTCATTCCACAAGGTCATTCCACAAGGTCATTCCACAAGGTCATTCCACAAGGTCATTCCACAAGGTCATCCTGCTGCCTGAAATTCTCACAAAGCTCAAAATCTTTCATCAGAAATTTTAGTAAATGTACAGAAAAAAAAGTGAATCGCTGGTATCATGCTCGACCCCCGTCCATTCATTAGGCAGGTCAGTCATACCCACCCATAACAAGGGAATGAATTTATACTCATTATTTTGAAGCTCTAAGCCCGCAGGGGAGGTCATGCATCCCCTCTGAGAAGGGGAATCAATGAAGTTTGAGGTATAAGAGTAAATACCTTTGATATACCTTTGATGAGTTCCGAGGGTTTTCCTACTCCTGGAGGCCGGCCATAGTCCAGGCTCGCCTGGTGCTAGCCTAGTCAAACAGGCTGTTATTGCTGCTGGTGCTGGTCAACTGCCCCACATGTCCATCACAGCCTGGTTGATCCGGCACCTGGTGAAGATTCTTGTCCAGTTTAATCTTGAAGACTTCTACACTTGTCTCAGCAGAGTTTCTGATATCTTCTGGTAAGATATCGAATAATCTGGGGCCACGGATGTTGATACAGTGTTCTCTTATTGTGCCCACCGCACCCCTGCAGGTTTGGGACCCTGGCCCTCAGGTACCTTCAGGTATACATTATCATATATCTCTCATTCCTCCGCTCCAGTGTGTGCCTGGATCAAGAGCCCGGTAGCATCACGGGAGGAGAGGTCACATCTAAGGTCTTAAATGAGCATTATGCTGACTTATGCAAATTAGAGAGTAATTACGTGAGCCACCGCTAACAAAGCGACCGACCATTAAATGTTATGACTAACAGGCCATGTTGTTAGTTGTAAGTAGAGAGTGACCCTGGGATACACACACACACACACACACACACACACACACACACACACACACACACACACACACACACACACACACACACACACACACACACACACAAACATTAACTACCATCAGAACTTAACACAATCAACATCATTCACTTGGTCAGGACAATTTCCGAGTCGTCACCTCCATAACAACTCACCCTCTTGATTGCCCAGAGCAGGGCAGGGCAGAGCAGGGTAGACCACGGCAGGGCAGGGTAGACCAGGGCAGGGCAGGGTAGACCAGGGCAGGGCAGGGTAGACCAGGGCAGGGTAGACCAGGGCAGGGCAGGGTAGACCAGGGCAGGGCAGGGTAGACCAGGGCAGGGCAGGGTAGACCAGGGCAGGGCAGGGCAGAGCAGGGTAGACCACGGCAGGGCAGGGTAGAGCAGGGTAGACCAGGGCAGAGCAGGGTAGACCACGGCAGGGCAGGGTAGACCAGGGCAGGGCAGGGTAGACCAGGGCAGGGCAGGGTAGACCAGGGCAGGGCTGGGTAGACCAGGGCAGGGCAGGGTAGACCAGGGCAGGGCAGGGTAGACCAGGGCAGGGCAGGGTAGACCAGGGCAGGGCAGGGCAGAGCAGGGTAGACCACGGCAGGGCAGGGTAGAGCAGGGTAGACCAGGGCAGAGCAGGGTAGACCACGGCAGGGCAGGGTAGACCAAGGCAGGGCAGGGTAGACCAGGGCAGGGCAGGGTAGACCAGGGCAGGGCTGGGTAGACCAGGGCAGGGCAGGGTAGACCAGGGCAGGGCAGGGTAGACCAGGGCAGGGCAGGGTAGACCAGGGCAGGGCAGGGCAGAGCAGGGTAGACCACGGCAGGGCAGGGTAGAGCAGGGTAGACCAGGGCAGAGCAGGGTAGACCAGGGCAGGGCAGGGTAGACCAGGGCAGGGCAGGGTAGACCAGGGCAGGGCAGGGTAGACCAGGGCAGGGTAGACCAGGGCAGGGCAGGGTAGACCAGGGCAGGGCAGGGTAGACCAGGGCAGGGCAGGGTAGACCAGGGCAGGGCTGGGTAGACCAGGGCAGGGCAGGGTAGACCAGGGCAGGGCAGGGTAGACCAGGGCAGGGCAGGGTAGACCAGGGCAGGGCAGGGTAGACCAGGGCAGGGCAGGGTAGACCAGGGCAGGGCAGGGTAGACCAGGGCAGGGCTGGGTAGACCAGGGCAGGGCAGGGTAGACCAGGGCAGGGCAGGGTAGACCAGGGCAGGGCAGGGTAGACCAGGGCAGGGCAGGGTAGACCAGGGCAGGGCAGGGTAGACCAGGGCAGGGCAGGGTAGACCAGGGCAGGGCTGGCATCTACACTCCAGCTGACAGTATTACTGGATAAGCTATCATGGACACTGTATTGTACAGGATTTTTTTTCACTCGTTGTCACACACACGTTTATCTCTCTCTCTCTCTCTCTCTCTCTCTCTCTCTCTCTCTCTCTCTCTCTCTCTCTCTCTCTCTCTCTCTCTCTCTCTCTCTCTCTCCTGACAGCGGCTAAATGGACCAGGTTCAAACTACAAACAAGAAAATTACAGATTGGTTCAGAGAGATTGGCGAATTCCACCAATTAAATTGCGCACGTGAGTGTGTGTGCGTGCGGGCGCACGAGAGTGTGTGCGTGCGTGCGGGCGCACGAAAGTGTGTGCGTGCGTGTGACTGCTCCGGAAGACCGTATGGTCTGTAAGGGCTTTACGAAATTCTGTCTTGGGACTCGTCATCCCTAGGTCTGACTAGGACAATTAAGATTAGCATCGTCAAGCAGAAGGCTCTCTCCCTCTCCTCCAGTTGTGACACAAACATGACTGCAAGAATTACCAAGTAATTGAACACTCTAGGGATCTAGGAATGGTAATTGGATGAGTGGAATTGGGAGTACTACTACTACAACACCTACTATTATTACTATTACAACTATATATCTATATATATATATATATATATATATATATATATATATATATATATATATATATATATATATATATATATATATATATATATATATATATATATATAATACATAGCCAGAGTGTAATGGTACCAAGACTGTTATCTGGGTGTGAAGCATGGGTTTTTAATATTGCAGCAAGGAGGAGGAGACAGAGGAGTGGTTGAGGTAGTTAGGACATTTAGAGAGGATTGAGCAGAACAGGGTCACCAAAAAGGGAGTAAAAAGCCTGAGTGGAAGAAAGGAAGGGCATGGGTCGTCCCAGGAAGGGATGGAGGAAGGAGATAAAGGAGGTTTTGTGCGTTAGGGGCTTGAACATCCAGCAGGCTTGATTTACACCGTTCACTTATGATAACCCACATAATTTTTTTTTTTAAATTTCCTTTAGGAAATTCTACGAGTGGCTTCCCAGTTGTATAAATTAATACAACACTACAGAACAATACAGTATTTATACAATATACAGGTTAACAATACATTTTTCCAACAATAACACAATAAAATAACAGAATATACCCATGATAACTGGTAAAAAATAAATAGAGGAATAAAGAGGCATATATTATGGAATAAAAGGGTCTTAAGAGGATATTTAGTGAGTGTTAAGACGCCATTGTTGTTGAAGACATCTGTCTGTATGGCTTAGTGAACCACGTCACTAGTGACGTCATCAATCATGGTCAGCCAGGGATGTTAGTGTGTTGTTAGTGTATTGTGTTAGTATGTTGTGTTGTTAGTGTATTGTGTTAGTATGTTGTGTTGTTAGTGTGTTGTATTAGTGTGTTGTGTTGTTAGTGTATTGTGTTAGTATGTTGTGTTGTTAGTGTGTTGTATTAGTATGTTGTGTTGTTAGTGTATTGTGTTAGTATGTTGTGTTGTTAGTGTATTGTGTTAGTATGTTGTGTTGTTAGTGTATTGTGTTAGTATGTTGTGTTGTTAGTGTGTTGTGTTAGTATGTTGTGCTGTTAGTGTGTTGTGTTAGTGTGTTGTGTTGTTAGTGTGTGTGTTGTTAGTATGTTGCGTTGTTAGTGTGTTGTGTTAGTGTGTTGTGTTGTTAGTGTGTTGTGTTAGTGTGTTGTGTTGTTAGTGTGTTGTGTTGTTAGTGTGTTGTGTTGTTAGTGTGTTGTGTTGTTAGTGTGTTGTGTTAGTATGTTGTGTTGTTAGTGTGTTGTGTTAGTATGTTGTGTTGTTAGTGTGTTGTGTTGTTAGTGTGTTGTGTTGTTAGTATGTTGTGTTGTTAGTGTGTTGTGTTAGTATGTTGTGTTGTTAGTGTGTTGTGTTAGTATGTTGTGTTGTTAGTGTGTTGTGTTGTTAGTATGTTGTGTTGTTAGTGTGCTGTGTTAGTATGTTGTGTTGTGTTAGTATGTTGTGTTGTTAGTGTGTTGTGTTAGTGTGTTGTGTTGTTAGTGTGTTGTGTTAGTATGTTGTGTTGTTAGTGTGTTGTGTTAGTGTGTTGTGTTGTTAGTGTGTTGTGTTGTTAGTATGTTGTGTTGTTAGTGTGTTGTGTTAGCATGTTGTGTTGTTAGTGTGTTGTGTTAGTATGTTGTGTTGTTAGTGTGTTGTATTAGTATGTTGTGTTGTTAGTGTGTTGTGTTAGTATGTTGTGTTGTTAGTGTGTTGTGTGAGTATGTTGTGTTGTTAGTGTGTTGTGTTAGTATGTTGTGTTGTTAGTGTGTTGTGTTAGTATGTTGTGTTGTTAGTGTGTTGTGTTAGTATGTTGTGTTGTTAGTGTGTTGTGTTAGTATGTTGTGTTGTTAGTGTGTTGTGTTAGTATGTTGTGTTGTTAGTGTGTTGTGTTAGTATGTTGTGTTAGTATGTTGTGTTGTTAGTGTGTTGTGTTAGTATGTTGTGTTGTTAGTGTGTTGTGTTAGTGTGTTGTGTTGTTAGTGTGTTGTGTTAGTGTGTTGTGTTGTTAGTGTGTTGTGTTAGTGTGTTGTGTTGTTAGTGTGTTGTATTAGTATGTTGTGTTGTTAGTGTGTTGTGTTGTTAGTATGTTGTGTTGTTAGTGTGTTGTGTTATTATGTTGTGTTGTTAGTGTGTTGTGTTAGTGTGTTGTGTTAGTGTAGTGTGTTGTGTTGTTAGTGTTTGTGTTGTGTTAGTGTTGTGTTGTTAGTGTGTTGTGTTAGTATGTTGTGTTAGTTAGTGTGTTGTGTTAGTATGTTGTGTTAGTTTGTGTTAGTGTGTTGTGTTAGTTGTTGTGTTAGTGTTGTGTTAGTGTTAGTGTATTGTGTTAGTGTGTTGTGTTGTGTTAGTGTGTTGTGTTAGTGTGTGTTAGTGTTAGTGTTAGTGTTGTGTTAGTGTGTTGTGTTAGTGTTAGTGTGTTAGTGTTGTGTTAGTGTGTTGTGTTAGTGTGTTGTGTTAGTGTGTGTTAGCTTGTTGTGTTAGTGTGTTGTGTTAGTTTGTTGTGTTAGCTTGTTGTGTTAGTGTGTTGTGTTAGTGTGTGTTAGTGTTGTGTTAGCGTGTTGTGTTAGTGTGTTGTGTTAGTTGTGTTAGTGTGTTGTGTTAGTATGTTGTGTTAGTTAGTGTTAGTGTTGTGTTAGTGTTGTTTAGTGTTGTGTTAGTGTGTGTGTTAGTGTGTGTTAGTGTGTTGTGTTAGTGTGTTGTGTTAGTGTGTGTTGTTACTGTGTTGTGTTAGTATGTTGTGTTGTTAGTGTGTTGTGTTGTTAGTGTGTTGTGTTGTGTGTTGTTAGTGTGTTGTTAGTGTGTTGTGTTAGTGTATTGTGTTAGTGTGTTGTGTTGTGAGTGTGTTGTTAGTGTGTTAGTGTGTTGTGTTAGTGTATTGTGTTGTTAGTGTGTTGTGTTGTGTGTTGTGTTGTGAGTGTGTTGTTAGTGTGTTAGTGTGTTGTGTTAGTGTGTTGTGTTGTTAGTGTGTTGTGTTGTTAGTGTGTTGTGTTATTAGTGTGTTGTGTTGTGTTGTTAGTGTGTTGTTAGTGTGTTGTAGTGTGTTGTTAGTGTGTTGTTAGTGTGCTGTATTAGTGTGCTGTGTTAGTGTGTTGTGTTGTGAGTGTGTTGTGTTAGTGTTGTGTTAGTGTGTTGTGTTAGTGTTGTGTTAGTGTGTTGTGTTAGTGTTGTGTTAGTGTTGTGTTAGTGTGTTGTGTTAGTGTGTTGTGTTAGTGTTGTGTTAGTGTGTTGTGTTAGTGTGTTGTGTTAGTGTTGTGTTAGTGTTGTGTTAGTGTTGTGTTAGTGTGTTGTGTTAGTGTGTTGTGTTAGTGTGTTGTGTTAGTGTGTTGTGTTAGTGTTGTGTTAGTGTTGTGTTAGTGTGTTGTGTTAGTGTTGTGTTAGTGTTGTGTTAGTGTTGTGTTAGTGTGTTGTGTTAGTGTTGTGTTAGTGTGTTGTGTTAGTGTGTTGTGTTAGTGTGTTGTGTTAGTGTGTTGTGTTAGTGTTGTGTTAGTGTTGTGTTAGTGTTGTGTTGTGTTAGTGTTGTGTTAGTGTTGTGATAGTGTGTTGTTGTTAGTGTGTTGTGTTAGTGTTGTGTTAGTATGTTGTGTTGTGTTAGTGTTGTTGTGTTAGTGTGTTGTGTTAGTGTGTTGTTAGTGTGTTGTGTTAGTGTGTTGTGTTGTGTTAGTGTGTTGTGTTAGTGTTGTGTATGTTGTGTTGTGTTAGTGTGTTGTGTTAGTGTTGTGTTAGTGTTGTGTTAGTGTTGTGTTAGTGTTAGTGTGTTGTGTTGTGTAGTGTTAGTGTGTGTGTTAGTGTGTTGTGTTAGTGTAGTGTTAGTGTGTGTTAGTGTTGTGTTAGTGTTGTGTTAGTGTGTGTTAGTGTTGTGTTAGTGTGTTGTGTTAGTGTGTTGTGTTAGTGTGTGTTAGTGTTGTGTTAGTGTTGTGTTAGTGTGTTGTGTTAGTGTTGTGTTAGTGTGTTGTGTTAGTGTGTTGTGTTAGTGTTGTGTTAGTGTGTTGTGTTAGTGTGTTGTGTTAGTGTTGTGTTAGTGTGTTGTGTTAGTGTTGTGTTAGTGTTGTGTTAGTGTTGTGTTAGTGTGTTGTGTTAGTGTTGTGTTAGTGTTGTGTTAGTGTGTTGTGTTAGTGTTGTGTTAGTGTGTTGTGTTAGTGTTGTGTTAGTGTGTTGTGTTAGTGTTGTGTTAGTGTTGTGTTAGTGTGTTGTGTTAGTGTGTTGTGTTAGTGTTGTGTTAGTGTGTTGTGTTAGTGTGTTGTGTTAGTGTGTTGTGTTAGTGTGTTGTGTTAGTGTGTTGTGTTAGTGTGTTGTGTTAGTGTGTTGTGTTAGTGTGTTGTGTTAGTGTGTTGTGTTAGTGTGTTGTGTTAGTGTTGTGTTAGTGTGTTGTGTTAGTGTGTTGTGTTAGTGTGTTGTGTTAGTGTTGTGTTAGTGTGTTGTGTTAGTGTGTTGTGTTAGTGTTGTGTTAGTGTGTTGTGTTAGTGTTGTGTTAGTGTGTTGTGTTAGTGTGTTGTGTTAGTGTGTTGTGTTAGTGTTGTGTTAGTGTGTTGTGTTAGTGTTGTGTTAGTGTGTTGTGTTAGTGTGTTGTGTTAGTGTGTTGTGTTAGTGTGTTGTGTTAGTGTGTTGTGTTAGTGTTGTGTTAGTGTTGTGTTAGTGTTGTGTTAGTGTGTTGTGTTAGTGTGTTGTGTTAGTGTGTTGTGTTAGTGTGTTGTGTTAGTGTGTTGTGTTAGTGTTGTGTTAGTGTTGTGTTAGTGTTGTGTTAGTGTTGTGTTAGTGTTGTGTTAGTGTTGTGTTAGTGTGTTGTGTTAGTGTGTTGTGTTAGTGTTGTGTTAGTGTTGTGTTAGTGTGTTGTGTTAGTGTGTTGTGTTAGTGTGTTGTGTTAGTGTTGTGTTAGTGTGTTGTGTTAGTGTGTTGATGGTGTTTGTGTTAGTGTGTTGTGTTAGTGTGTTGTGTTAGTGTGTTGTGTTAGTGTTGTTAGTGTGTTGTTAGTGTGTTGTAGTGTGTTGTTAGTGTGTTGTTAGTGTGTTGTGTTGTTAGTGTGTTGTGTTGTGAGTGTGTTGTTAGTGTGTTGTGTTGTTAGTTTGTTGTGTTGTTAGTGTGTTGTTAGTATGTTGTGTTAGTGTGTTGTGCTGTTAGTGTGTTATGTTAGTGTGTTGTTAGTGTGTTGTGTTAGTGTGTTGTGTTAGTGTGTTGTGTTAGTGTTTTGTGTTAGTGTGTTGTTTTTGTGTTGTGTTAGTGTGTGTGTTAGTGTGTGTTGTGTTAGTGTTGTTGTGTTAGTGTGTGTTGTGTTAGTGTTGTGTTAGTGTTGTGTTAGTGTGTTGTGTTAGTGTTGTGTTAGTGTGTTGTGTTAGTGTGTTGTGTTAGTGTGTTGTGTTAGTGTTGTGTTAGTGTTGTGTTAGTGTGTTGTGTTAGTGTTGTGTTAGTGTGTTGTGTTAGTGTGTTGTGTTAGTGTTGTGTTAGTGTTGTGTTAGTGTTGTGTTAGTGTTGTGTTAGTGTGTTGTGTTAGTGTTGTGTTAGTGTGTTGTGTTAGTGTTGTGTTAGTGTTGTGTTAGTGTTGTGTTAGTGTTGTGTTAGTGTGTTGTGTTAGTGTGTTGTGTTAGTGTTGTGTTAGTGTTGTGTTAGTGTTGTGTTAGTGTTGTGTTAGTGTGTTGTGTTAGTGTGTTGTGTTAGTGTGTTGTGTTAGTGTTGTGTTAGTGTTGTTGTTAGTGTGTTGTGTTAGTGTTGTGTTAGTGTGTTGTGTTAGTGTGTTGTGTTAGTGTTGTGTTAGTGTTGTGTTAGTGTGTTGTGTTAGTGTGTTGTGTTAGTGTGTTGTGTTAGTGTGTTGTGTTAGTGTGTTGTGTTAGTGTGTTGTGTTAGTGTTGTGTTAGTGTGTTGTGTTAGTGTGTTGTGTTAGTGTGTTGTGTTAGTGTGTTGTGTTAGTGTGTTGTGTTAGTGTGTTGTGTTAGTGTGTTGTGTTAGTGTTGTGTTAGTGTGTTGTGTTAGTGTGTTGTGTTAGTGTTGTGTTAGTGTGTTGTGTTAGTGTGTTGTGTTAGTGTTGTGTTAGTGTTGTGTTAGTGTTGTGTTAGTGTTGTGTTAGTGTTGTGTTAGTGTGTTGTGTTAGTGTGTTGTGTTAGTGTTGTGTTAGTGTTGTGTTAGTGTGTTGTGTTAGTGTGTTGTGTTAGTGTTGTGTTAGTGTGTTGTGTTAGTGTGTTGTGTTAGTGTGTTGTGTTAGTGTTGTGTTAGTGTGTTGTGTTAGTGTGTTGTGTTAGTGTGTTGTGTTAGTGTGTTGTGTTAGTGTTGTGTTAGTGTGTTGTGTTAGTGTTGTGTTAGTGTTGTGTTAGTGTGTTGTGTTAGTGTTGTGTTAGTGTGTTGTGTTAGTGTTGTGTTAGTGTTGTGTTAGTGTGTTGTGTTAGTGTTGTGTTAGTGTTGTGTTAGTGTTGTGTTAGTGTGTTGTGTTAGTGTGTTGTGTTAGTGTTGTGTTAGTGTGTTGTGTTAGTGTGTTGTGTTAGTGTGTTGTGTTAGTGTGTTGTGTTGTTAGTGTGTGTTAGTGTATTGTGTTGTTAGTGTGTTGTGTTGTTAGTGTGTTGTGTTAGTGTGTGTTAGTGTGTTGTGTTAGTATGTGTTAGTGTGTGTTAGTGTGTTGTGTTGTTAGTGTGTGTTAGTGTGTTGTGTTGTTAGTGTGTGTTAGTGTGTTGTGTTTTTCGAGTGTGAACGCCCTCGTTAACCACTATCAAGGCCTGATCAGCCAGGATGTTCCTGCTGGCCACGCGCAGCACGACATAAAACCGCAACCCTTATGAAGGGAGGCTTTTGAAAAGTCTTGGGCCCCTCATGCTTACTGTGTTATCTCTCCGTGTGCTCATGGCACCCCTGCTTTTCACTGAGGGTATTTTGCACTCCCTGACATAAATTATGATGTATCTTTGTCGCCTGCATTCCAGGGAGTACAAGTCAAAGGACTTCAACCGTTCCCAATAATTTATGTGTTTTATCGTACTTATACATGCAGTGAAAGTTCTCTGTATATTCTCCAGATCTTTAATTTCGCCTGGCTTGAAAGGGGCCGTTAGTGTACAGCAATATTCCAACCTAGAGAGGAAAAGCGACTTGAAGAGAACCATCACTGGCTTGGTATCCCTAGTTCTGAAGGTTCTCATTATCCATCCTGTCATTTTCCTAACATATGTGGTAGAGATATTGTGGTCTTTGAAAATAAGATTCTTTGACATTATCACTCCCAGGTCCTTCACAGACATCCAAACCCATAAAAAAAATTCCACCACAATAAATTACTCAACAATCCACAATATCAACCATAATGAAAATTAATCAACCACAAACCACCATAGTCAGTCGTAATCTACCGCCACCCACCACCATCCACCACCACCCACCACCACCCACCACCATCCACCACCACCCACCACCACCCACCACCATCCACCACCACCCACCACCACCCCCCACCACCCACCACCACCCACCACCCCCCACCACCCCCCACCACCCACCACCACCCCCCACCACCCCCCCACCACCCACCACCCACCACCATCCACCACCACCCACCACCACCCACCACCACCCACCACCATCCACCACCACCCACCACCATCCACCACCACCCACCACCACCCACCACCACCCACCACCCACCACCACCCACCACCACCCACCACCATCCACCACCATCCACCACCATCCACCACAAGCCAGCAAGAGAGAGTGTAGTAGAGTGTACCAGTCATAAACAAGCCATTGACTGTAGGTTAAGCGAGTGGTAATTAACTGAGAATGATGGGTTTACTACCCCCTCCCTTCCCCCTCTAGCAGGGGGAAGGGAGGAGGGGGAGAAGGGAGGGGAGAGAGTAAGGGGAGACACAATGGAACTAGATTTTCTCCTATTATACGGTCGTTTGTTTGCACGTGTGGATACGTACGTACGTGTCTGCACGTGTGGGTACGTACATATATGTATGTGTGGCTACGTACATGTCTGTATGTACGTGTGTGTGTTTAACCACCATTAATAACTACAATCTCAATAAGCCACCACTACTACCACCATTATTAACCACAGTCACTAATGTATGCTACCACCATCACCATCAATCACCACCACCACCACAACCACCACCACAACCAATCACCTCCATCACCACGCCACCACCACCACCCAGTGACCTGGTGTCACTCACTAATCCGGAAGTCAGGTCATCTTAGGGGTGCTAGAGTCTAAATGACCTGTAATATGCCCATCTCATCTAACAATCAAAGCGCCCGGGTTCAATACGGAAGGGTTGAAAGTGTGAGAATCACCAGTTGCCTCTGTTTACCTGAGCCAGCAGAGATAGAATGGTAGACTGCACATTCCTGCACTACAAGAAGACATTAGACACTGTACCTTACAAGAAATTGGGACGGAAACAGGAGGTGCAGGCAGGAATAACAGGAGGTGCAGGCAGGAATAACAGGAGGTGCAGGCAGGAATAACAGGGTAAGTATACAGGCAGGAATAACAGGGTAAGTATACAGGCAGGAATAATAGGGAACGTATAACAAGCGGGGTACCGCAAGGATCGGTATTGGGACCAGTATCATATTCGGCTTACGGAAAGGATATTCCGGATGGGATTGAGTTAAATTATCCTCCGTGTTTGCTGATGATGTAAAACTGGTGGAGAGAATAGAAAAAAGAGAGGACAGGGGAAAGCCTGCAAAGGGATCTGGACCAACTGCGGGACTGGGAAGATAGGTGGTTGTTTGAGTTCAACCCCGGAAAACGCAAGCTTATGAAATTTGAGAAAGGAGCAAGAAGACCAGACACGGAGTATGGACACAGGAGAACGAGATTGCAGACCTCACTCACACAGAAAAGCATAGAGGTAGGCATAGCGTCAAGCATATCTTAGACTCACATCACTAGAATAACCTCTGCAGCCAGTGCTCCCCAGGCAAATCTGAGAGAGCTTTATACATCACATGTCAGGACTATCATGGTGTACGCAGCACCAGTATGGAGCTCATATCTCAGGAAGTAGGTTAAGAAGCGAAAGAACTCGGGGAACAGCTGGAAGCTGAAGGTACAGATGAGCCACAGAGATGTCAGGAAGTATTTTCTCAGCCTCCGGGGTTGGTCAAGAAGTGGAATGACCTGCATGAAGAAGCAGTGGTGGCAGGCTCAACACACAGCTTTCCGAACAGGTATGACAAGGTACACGAGGCTAGAAGGGAGTAATTCCGGCCAGCACCCAAGAGGAAGCTGTGAATCGACCCCTACAACCACAAACAGGTGAGTACACACACACTCATACGCACACACACATACACACACATACACACGCACACGCACACACACACACACACACACACACACACACACACACACACACACACACACACACACACACACACACACACACACACACACACACACACACACACACACACACACACACACACACACACACACAAACAAACACACACACACACACACACACACACACACACACACACACACACACACACACACACACACACACATCATTACCCATAATACAAACGTGTCAACACATGTTTGTGTTAATTATATAATTGTAGTGTGAGGCTGGCAGTCATTAGTTGTGTGTTAGCTGGTTCATGTCTGGCACAGGTAATTGACCGAGCAATTTCTGCAACAATAGCTGGTCAGTGTGCAACATAGGCAACAGACACTATGTCTATATCGTGAAAAAGCGAAACGAGTTGCAAAACAATCACGTGGGGGGGGAAGAGTTGAGTGATAGCTCATGCCCTTTCGTGTTGCAATCAACACATCATCAGGAGCTTGCAATGTTGGAGGAATGAGTGAGAAGTCCGAGCAGATGCGTTCATAGGAAGTCCAGGCAAATTCGTCCCAGTGAACAAATCTACCTGGACTTCCTACTCATTTCTGCAACATTGTCAGCGCCTGATGATGTTCTGACTCTAACATGAAAGGCCTAAAGCTATCGTTCATCTTCCACTATGGTTATTTTGCATCTCATATCGCTGTTTCACAACTAAATAATTGTTTGGGGACCATGAAATTGACTCGTGTGAGGGCGTGCAACAGGGGGACCCTCTCGCCCCCTTTCTATTTTGTTTGGTCATCAAGGAAGTCACGGAGGCACTCTCCAGCGAGCTCAATATCTGGTTCCTGGACGACGGTACCCTGGCTGGCACAACAGAGTCTCTCCTGGAGGACATCAGTAAAATTAAAGACATGGGAGAAAGCCTGGGCCTTTCTTTAAACCCCTCCAAATGTGAATAGTTTCTACCAATCAACAGTTGATACAGAATATTAGTACCGTTTTACCAGGAGCACGAGCCATTGATCCAGCCAATAGCACTCTCCTCGGTGCTCCTCTTGGGTCCAATGCCATCGATCTGGTCCTAGGAAAAAAAGTCTCAGACCTCCGGACGATGGAAAGCAGGATGAAAGACATTGACACACACGATGCCTTCTACCTACTCACCAGGTGCCTGTCAACGCCAAAACTTACCTATTTTCTGAGATGCTCCCCAGCCTTCAGCAGTCCAAAACTCAAGGAATATGACTCTCTCCTGAAGGCCATGCTAGAGAGTGTATTGAATCTTTCCCTTGACGATGGACAGTGGTTGCAAGCCTCACTTCCGGTCAGGCTTGGAGGGCTAGGAGTACGCAGATCCTCCCAGATTGCTCTACCAGCTTTCCTATCCTCTTCCATTGCATCAAACGAGTTGATAAGACAAATTCTTCCTGACACCCTCAGTGACTCAGCAGGAATAGAAGACCCTAGCTATGTCAGTGCCATCACCGAATGGGAGACTCTTGCTGCTCCAGCACCAAACCCTAGTGCAGCACTGGCTCACAAACAGTCAAGCTGGGATAGCCCAATTGCTGAAAAGGTGCTTGCCAACATGCTCAGGGCTGCAACATCAGATAGGGAGATTGCCCGTCTCCAGGCTGTGAGTGCACCTCACTCCGGGGACTTCCTCCAAACAGTTCCCATATCGGCAATGGGAACGCGACTCGACCCTAAGACCCTCCGTATTGCAGTGGCTCTGCGCCTTGCTGCCCCAATTCACACAGAATATATGTGTATTTGCGGCGAAGTGCAAGCAGACCAATACGGACTACATGGTCTTAACTGTTCCAAAACCAAGGGCTGGCATGCAAGACACAATGAGGTCAACGACATCATTAAGAGAACCCTTGCTACAGCTGGATGCCCTGCCGAGAGGGGAGCCACGATCACTTGCAGCAAACAATACCCACAACCCAGCAAACCGCCCCGACGGGATCACCATCTATCCTTGGAAGAATGGCAAGCTCTTAGCATGGGACTATACCTGTGTGTCCACACTGGCTGACACCTATATCCATCACAGTGTGGGGCGACAGGGAGGAGCTGCTGACCACAGGGAGGAGTACAAGATCAGCAAGTACAGGGACATTAGCCAACAGTATCAATTTGTCCCAGTGGGATCGGAGACCTTGGGATCATGGGGAAAAAATGCCACACGTTTCCTTAAAGAATTGGGTTCCAGACTCATCGACACCACCAGGGACCCAAGGGCAGCCACTTTCATGTTCCAGCGCCTCAGCGTCGCCATCCAGAGGGGAAATGCTTGCTGCATACTTGGCTCACGTCCAGCCTCGGAGGAGCTGGAGGAAATTCTTCATCTTTGATACATTGTGCCATTGTATTCATGTTCATGTTTTTTTCTGTAAATGTATTTTGTTTATTAATAAATGTTCACATAGAATTAGAAACATATATATATACATATGTATATATATATATATACATATATATATTTTTATATATATATATATATATATATATATATATATAGAGAGAGAGAGAGAGAGAGAGAGAGAGAGAGAGAGAGAGAGAGAGAGAGAGAGAGAGAGAGAAAGAGAGAGAGAGAGAGGGAGAGAGAGATCACTTTTGAGAGGATAAATCAGAGAGTATTTCTCAGACTATGCCAGGAAGGTGGGAAATTCTGTGTCACATCTTGTTCTCATTACCCCCTGACGACCCTCTCATTGTGGGCATGTGGGCGTTAGTCTTCACGTGGCCAAGAAACCGTGCTAGTGTTTTCCGGTGCGCAGCTTCCGTCCTCGGACTTGCACGACACTGAAAAGACCGTGACACGAATGTTTGAAATTTGTGAGTAATTTTTAGCTGGAGTTCCTCAGCCAGCAGGAAAGATTTGCCAATCCACTGATTAGATTTTAGATTTTGCCGTCTAAGTGGCTAGTTTATCGTCCACTTCATCCATCCTGTGGATGGTTATTGGCTAGTTTATCGTCCACTTCATCCATCCTCTGGATGGACTAGGATAATGGCTCCTTGTGTGTAAATTAATCTGAATAAAAATTCCTGTCTCTCTAATTTCCAATCACGACGCCATTATGTTCTGTGTACACAAGTCCTCTTTGTGTACATATGCACCGTGTGTACATAGGCACTGTGTGTACATAAACACGCGTGTGTGAGTGTGTGTGTGTGATAAGGGCTTTCAACTTGGCTACCCATGTGCGTTCTCTTCCCCTTATTTCTCCCCTCACTTCCCTGCTTTCCTCTGCCTCCCCCCCCTGCCACGTGCCCTGCCACGTGCCCTCATCAAGACCCCGGGGGGGTAGGATGTGGGTGTTGAGGGCATGGAAGGTGAACATTGAAATGTCTGCCACCCACAGGGAAACAGAAGCCTACCCACAGAGGCCTACCCACACTGGCTCTCTACTACCCAGATAGGCCTGTGTTACCTATCCCAGTTCCTTCTATCTCCCCAACACAACACAACACGACACACACAGCACGACACAATACAACACAAAACGACACACACAACACGACACAACATATACAACACAGCACAACACGACAAAACACAACACAACACAGTACAACACAACACAGCAAAGCACCACACGACACAACACGACTCGACACGACACGACACAACACAAAGCACGACATAACACAACACAACACAACACAACATAAGACAACACAACACAACATGACACAACACAACAACACAACACAACACAACGCAACACAACACAACACAACAAAGCACGACCCAACACAACACAGCACAACACAACATAAGACAACACAATACAACACAACGCAACACAACACAACACAACACAACACAACACAACATAACACAACACAGCACACAACACAACATAAGACAACACAACACATCACAACATAACACAACACAACACAACATAACACAACACAGCACAACACAACGCAACACAACACAACACAACACAACACAACATAACACAACACAACACAACACAGCACAACACAACACAACACAACACAACACAACACAACACAACATAACACAACACAACACAACACAACACAACATAAGACAATACAACACAACACAACACAACATAAGACAACACAACACATGACACAACACAACACAACATAAGACAACACAACACAACAGCACAACACAACACAACAAAGCACGACCCAACACAACACAACACAACACAACACAACACAACAAAGCACGACCCAACACAACACAGCACAATACAACACAACACAACACAACACAACAAAGCACGACCCAACACAATACAACACAACACAACACAACAAAGCACGACCCAACACAACACAGCACAACACAACACAACTCAACACAACACAGCACAGCACAACACAACACAACACAACACAACACAACACAACAAAGCACGATTCAACACAATACAACACAACACAACACAGCACAACACAACACAACACAACACAACACAACACAACACAACACAGCACAACACAACACAACACAACACAACACAACAAAGCACGACCCAACACAACACAACACAACACAACACAACACAACACAACAAAGCACGACCCAACACAACACAACACAACACAACAAAGCACGACCCAATACAACACA
>NC_091344.1:23765912-23770912 GCF_038502225.1 Cherax quadricarinatus
TAGTGGTAGGTGAAGGTATTGTGCTGTCTAACTAGTGGTGGGTGAAGGTATTGTGCTGTCTAACTGATGGTGGATGAGGGTATTGTGCTGTCTAACTAGTGGTGGATGAGGTGTATTGTGCTGTCTAACTGATGGTGGATGAGGGTATTGTGCTGTCTAACTAGTGGTGGATGAGGTGTAGTGTGCTGTCTAACTAGTGGTGGATGAGGGCATTGTGCTGTCTAACTAGTGGTGGATGAGGGTATTGTGCTGTCTAACTAGTGGTGGATGAGGTGTATTGTGCTGTCTAACTAGTGGTGGATGAGGTGTAGTGTGCTGTCTAACTAGTGGTGGATGAGGGCATTGTGCTGTCTAACTAGTGGTGGATGAGGGTATTGTGCTGTCTAACTAGTGGTGGATGAGGTGTAGTGTGCTGTCTAACTAGTGGTGGATGAGGGCATTGTGCTGTCTAACTAGTGGTGGATGAGGGTATTGTGCTGTCTAACTAGTGGTGGATGAGGTGTAGTGTGCTGTCTAACTAGTGGTGGATGAGGGTATTGTACTGTCTAACTAGTGGTGGGTGAAGTGCATTGTGCTGTCTAACTAGTGGTGGATGAGGGTATTGTGCTGTCTAACCAGTGGTGGGTGAAGTGCATTGTGCTGTCTAACTAGTGGTGGATGAGGGTATTGTACTGTCTAACTAGTGGTGGGTGAAGTGCATTGTGCTGTCTAACTGATGGTGGATGAGGGTATTGTGCTGTCTAACTAGTGGTGGATGAAGTGCATTGTGCTGTCTAACTGATGGTGGATGAGGGTATTGTGCTGTCTAACTAGTGGTGGATGAGGGTATTGTACTGTCTAACTAGTGGTGGATGAAGTGCATTGTGCTGTCTAACTGATGGTGGATGAGGGTATTGTGCTGTCTAACTAGTGGTGGATGAGGGTATTGTGCTGTCTAACTAGTGGTGCATGAGGGTATTGTGCTGTCTAACTAGTGGTGGGTGAAGGTATTGTGCTGTCTAACTAGTGGTGGATGAGGTGTAGTGTGCTGTCTAACTGATGGTAGATGAGGGTATTGTGCTGTCTAACTAGTGGTGGGTGAGGGTACTGTACTGTCTAACTAGTGGTGGGTGAGGGTATGTACTGTCTAACTAGTGGTGGGTGAGGGTATTGTACTGTCTAACTAGTGGTGGATGAGGGTACCGTACTGTCTAACTAGTGGTGGATGAGGGTACTGTACTGTCTAACTAGTGGTGGATGAGGGTATTGTACTGTCTAACTAGTGGTGGATGAGGGTACTGTACTGTCTAACTAGTGGTGGGTGAGGGTATTGTGCTGTCTAACTAATGGTGGATGAGTGTATTGTGGTGTCTAACTAGTGGTGGATGAGGATATTGTGCTGTCTAGTGGTGGATGAGGGTATTGTGCTATCTAACTAGTAGTGGATGAGGGTACTGTACTGTTTATCTAGTGGTGGGTGAGGGTACTGTACTGTCTAACTAGTGGTGGGTGAGGGTATTGTGCTGTCTTACTAATGGTGGATGAGTGTATTGTGCTGTCTAACTAGTGGTGGATGAGGGTATTGTGCTGTCTAACTAGTGGTGGATGAAGGTATTGTGCTGTCTAACTAGTGGTGGATGAGGGTATTGAATCTAGCTAGAGTCGTTCCCTTGAACCATCTACTTGGGCTTCCCAGTCATTTCTGCAACATTGCAAGCTCCTGATGATGTGCTGACTGTAACACGAAAGGCCTACAGCTATCATTCAGCTATCGAAGTAGGTCTTCGTCCAAAGGTTGTCCAACCTTTGTACGAAGACCTGCTTCGACTAGTGGATGGTACCACTATGACCCCGCCTCCTCCTGCTTCGCCTCACCTGACTACAGTATATAAGACACGTCTACGGCCCTATGCTGTACTTTCTACAAGACTGATGGACTGAACACATCGACTCCAGCCTGAGGGACTGATTACCTCAAACTCCTCCTCTCCTTACACCTTCCTGCTTTGTATTGGACTGATGAAGCCACTGTGTGGCGAAACGTTTCCTAAATAAAGATTCCCTTTTGTTGCATATATAATATATATATATATATATGTATATATATATATATATATATATATATATATATATATATATATATATATATATATATATATATATATATACAGGCATAATATTATGTAATAAAGAGAGGGAGGTGAGGGAAGGTGTGAAGATAGAAGGAGGAGGAGTATACTACCACCTCTCTATCCCCCCCCCAAGTGTCTTGTCTGGAGGTGTGTGGATGGAGGTGGGGGTAGGGAGAGGGGGCGGTACGCCCAGTATGACTTTCTCAACCGGAAGAGTTTAACAAGTGGTGGTGGGGGGTGGTGCCCCCCTCTGATACTCTCATTACCTCACGGCTACAAGGACACACCAATTAGCATCGTTAAGGGCTTTTTTCTAGGCTCTTACTCTGGCCATTTTGCCTCTTACACCGAGCGTGTAGCTAGCGCTGTTTTGAGCATGGGGGAGGGGAGGGGGAAGGAGGGGAGAGGAGCAGAGGGGGAAGACACCCACATTATCCCCCCTCCCACACCACCCACATCTCTGTGACATATCTGGGGGAAAATCGTCTATGAATTCAGATTGCCTTTTCTCTCTCTCGTTCTTTTGTTTTTAGTAACTGATGATGGCTTAGTAATGGCGAGCAACGCTTTGAGAGGCCGTCATCTGCCAGACTTTTATTACTGCTGCAACTAACACCAGTTAAGTCAACCATTGTTGCTCATTAACTCGCTTGCACAGCCAGCATAATTATTTAAATCTAGATAACACGCACGTATAAATAATATATATATATATATATATATATATATATATATATATATATATATATATATATATATATATATATATATATATATATATATATATATATATACGCATTAATTACATATTACAGAGAAGTGTTTCTTTCTTTCATGTTTGGCGTGTAATTCGACGTGCCGGTGTTGTACTCCAGCTGCTGGACCGGTGCCCCCACCTCACCGGGTGAGCCTGGCCGGAGTCCGGCTCCGTGGGACAGACGAACCGTCTTAATGACATCAATGGAATTTAATAGCGGGAGGTTGATGGATAAGAGACGTGAGCGACTCCTGGCTAACATTGACCTGAAAACGTTTCGCTCATCAGTCTCTTTATTAACTGAAAACAGAGATACTTACTGGAGATAATGCAAGTTGAGGTAATCAGTCCCTCAGAAGGAGTATTAAATATACATATATATATATATATATATATATATATATATATATATATATATATATATATATATATATATATATATATATATATATATATATATATATATATATATATATATATATATATATATATATATATATATATATACATATATATATATATATATATATATATATATATATATATATATATATCCTTCCATTAGCGGACAATGATCGGATGTTTTAATTACTTAGATACTAATTAAGCCTTATTACTGCGGCCACAGGTTAATTAGCTACGACTATTAGAGTGATTAGTGATGTTCATTAGCGATTATATTCATAATATTTAAATTAGGGCAAGGGATTACTGAGAGAGAGAGAGAGAGAGAGAGAGAGAGAGAGAGAGAGAGAGAGAGAGAGAGAGAGAGAGAGAGAGAGAGAGAGAGAGAGAGAGAGAGAGAGAGAGAGAGAGAGCACTTACACAGAGACACGTCAGGGTCTGACTTTATCACCCACACACACACACATCCCTTCGTAAGGATTCGGAGTAATGCGAGCCAGCTGTCGGCTTGAGAGGGGTCTAACTTTAGGCTTCATGTGAAGGAAGTGACTGAAACATTCTTGCCAACCCTCTTGAGATGTCAGAATAACCACAATATCGTCTACGTACACCATCCATGTGACTGATCCAGGAATGCTACCGAGAATCCGTCTGGATTCTAGGTCCTCCACTAAGGGAGGAGACCATAGAGAGCAAAAACACGCGTTTATATTTGTCTTCAGATCTAAAACAGCCATAACGAAGTTAAAATGAAATAGCTATATGTTCTCCGTTATAACTGTTTTCGTTATATCTATGATAACTATGTTCTCTATAACTGTTTTAGATATAAAGACGACACAGTCATAATCTCGTGTTGCTGGTAGTTATGGGCTCCCCCACCCCTGAGCGCAGTACTTGTCAGTTTATACAGGGATGACCTAGAATCCAGAGTGATGTTCAACATCATCTCTATATCAGCCACATGGATGCTGTACATAGATGATATTTTGGTCTACCCAAAAGTCTGGATGTACGTAACATTCTCAACACCATCAACACTCTGGGAGGAGAGGGACAAACAACTGCCATTTCTCGACTTTTTCTACAGGTCAAAACAGAGTTTCTTTTCAAGTCTATAGGAAAACTTCCTACAAGAACGATCTTCTACGTTTCTTCTCTCATCATGACTTCAGAACTAAAAGAGGGGTAGTTATAGGACTTTTTCCTGAGAGCTTACCGAAGTTCCAGATCGTAGTTCCTCGAGGAAGAACGTACATTCATCACACGTTCATTCAGTTCGCTACACTTCCCCCTACACTTCGTACGTGACTGCAGGAAGCGTGTGACACGCATTCTCCCGCAAGACTAACAACAATCTAGTTAAAGGGAAGCCTCCAAGTTACGTCGTCTTACCAGGCAGCGAAGCTGCAACTAACGTTTCTAAAATACTTGACTAAAAACTGCTAAAATATCCACTGGCTCTTCAACTGCTATTAGAAACCTTGTGGAAGAAACCCAGAAATGATTCTGGCACGAGTGCAGGAGTGTACATTATACCATGTGGAGGATGTGACAAAGTATATGTGGGGGAAACAGGTAGATCTCTGGATGTTAGGATCAGGAAACACGCGTATGTTCAACACAGGGATAATCGTGTACACCTCATGGAATTCAGTGAGGCTAGACTAGTCATTAAGAAAGAAGTGAATAGAGGATTCCCAAATTGTGTCTTTGACACTATCCAT
>NC_091344.1:23775912-23798412 GCF_038502225.1 Cherax quadricarinatus
CAGAACGAGCCCCTGGTTTACCCGACGGTGTAAGGAGGCAAAAACAAAGTGCAATAGAGAATGGAAAAAGTACAGAAGGCAGAGAACACACGAAAATAGGGACATCAGTCGCAGAGCCAGGAATGAGTACACACGGGTAAGGAGGGAGGCCCAGTGACAGTATGAAAATGACATAGCATCGAGAATCAAGACTGACCCGAAACTGTTGTATAGCCACATCAGGAGGAAGACAACAGTCAAAGACCAGGTGATCGGATTAAGGACAGAAGGTGGAGAACTCACAAGAAATGATCAGGAGGTATGTGAGGAGCTAAACAGGAGATTTAAGGAAGTTTTTACAGTAGAGACAGGAAGGGCTGTGGGAAGACAGCACAGAAGGGAACATCAAGAGGGTATATACCAACAAGTGTTGGATGACATACGAACAACTAAGGAGGAGGTGAAGAAGCTCCTGAGTGACCTTGACACCTCAAAGCGATGGGACCGGACAACATCTCCCCATGGGTCCTTAGAGAAGGAACAGAGATGCTGTGCGTGCCTCTAACCACAATCTTCAACACATCCCTTGAAACTGGGCAACTACCTGAGAAATGGAAGACAGCTAATGTAGTCCCCATATTTAAGAAAGGAAACAGAAACGAGGCGCTAAACTACAGACCTGTGTCTCTGACATGCATTGTGTGCAAAGTCATGGAGAAGATTATCAGGAGGAGAGTGGTCGAACACCTGGAAAGGAACAAGATTATAAATGAAAACCAGCATGGGTTCATGGAAGGCAAATCTTGTATCACAAACCTCCTGGAGTTTTATGACAAGGTAACAGAAGTAAGACACGAGAGAGAGGGTTGGGTGGATTGCATTTTCCTAGACTGCAGGAAGGCCTTTGACACAGTTCCCCACAAGAGATTAGTGCAGAAGCTGGAGGATCAGGAGCACGTAACAGGGAGGGCACTGCAATGGATCAGGGAATACCTGACAGGGAGGCAGCAACGAGTCATGGTACGTGAAGAGGTATCACAGTGGGCGCCTGTGACGAGCGGGTCCCACAGGGGTCAGTTCTAGGACCAGTGCTATTTTTGATATATGTGAACGACATGATGGAAGGAATAGACTCTGAAGTGTCCCTATTCGCAGATGATGTGAAGTTGATGAGAAGAATTGAATCGGATGAGGATGAGGCAGGACTGCAAAGAGATCTGGACAGGCTGGACATGTGGTCCAGTAACTGGCTTCTCGAATTCAATCCAGCCAAATGCAAAGTCATGAAGATTGGGGAGGGGCAAAGAAGACCGCAGACAGAGTATAGGCTAGGTGGACAAAGACTACAGACCTCACTCAGGGAGAAAGACCTTGGGGTGACCATAACACCGAGCACATCACCGGAGGCACACATCAACCAAATAACCGCTGCAGCATACGGGCGCCTGGCAAACCTGAGAATAGCGTTCCGATACCTTAATAAGGAATCGTTCAAGACACTGTACACTGTGTATGTTAGGCCCATACTGGAGTATGCAGCACCAGTCTGGAACCCACACCTGGTCAAGCACGTCAAGAAGTTAGAGAAAGTACAAAGGTTTGCAACAAGGCTAGTCCCAGAGCTCAGGGGAATGTCGTACGAGGAAAGGTTGAGGGAGATCGGACTGACGACACTGGAGGACAGAAGGGTCAGGGGAGACATGATAACGACATACAAGATACTGCGGGGAATAGACATGGTGGACAGAGATAGGATGTTCCAGAGAGGGGACACAGGGACAAGGGGTCACAACTGGAAGCTGAAGACTCAGACGAGTCACAGGGACGTTAGGAAGTATTTCTTCAGTCATAGAGTTGTCAGCAAGTGGAATAGCCTAGCAAGTGAAGTAGTGGAGGCAGGAACCATACATAGTTTTAAGAAGAGGTATGATACAGCTCAGGAAGCAGAGAGAGAGAGAGGACCTAGTAGCAATCAGCGAAGAGGCGGGGCCAGGAGCTGAGTCTCGACCCCTGCAACCACAATTAGGTGAGTACAATTAGGTGAGTACACACACACACACACACACACACACACACACACACACACACACACACACACACACACACACACACACACACACACAGCGACAAGGGGTCACAACTGGAAGTTGAAAACTCAGATGAGTCACACTGATGTTAGGAAGTATTTCTTCAGCCATAGAGTTGTTAGGAAGTGGAAAACATTCTGGAGAGTGAAGTAGTGGAGGCAGAATCCATACATAGCTTTAAGAAGAGGTATGATAAAGCTCGTGGAGCAGGGAGAGTGTCCTAGTAGCGGCCAGTGAAGAGGCGGGGCCAGGAGCTGTGAATCGACTCATGCAAAAACAAATAGGTGAGTACACGCACACGTTGACAATACAAACTCTCGAGTTAAGAGCCAATCAGATACAAACTAAGAGACAAACAGATAGGAGCCAAGAGCCAATCAGATACGAGCTAAAAGCCAATTAGATTCTAGCTAAGAGCCAATCAGAAAAGTGCTAAAAGCCACTCAGATACGTGCCATGTGTCAATCAGAAGAAGGGAAGCAACGACCACTATGAAAAATAAAAAACACTCAGGACGCACTTTTCTTTGGCCAGGGAGCAGCCAATCAGAGGCCTCCTTGCTCCCCATCCCCGTCCCCCATCCCCTCCCCCTCCCCCATCATCCATGGGAGGGGAATGAATTATGGGGGCGAGAATATGACCTAATTACGTTTACAAATCCTCTCTGGTAATCCCCGTGGCCAGGCAGGATAGCGATTACCCCGATACCCCCCTCTCCCCCCTTAAGCGATTACATCACCCCCCCTGCTCCTCAATTCCCCCCACCCCTCCACACCCCTCTCCACTTCCCCTCAGATCGATATAGAGATATTCTTATATTATGTTATATATATATATATATATATATATATATATATATATATATATATATATATATATATATATATATATATATGTATATATATGTATGTATATATATATATAATGTATATATATGTATGTATGTATATATATATATATATATATATATATATATATATATATTTATATATATTTATATATATATATATATATATATATATATATATATACACTTGGTGTCCCAGATGATCTCACAGATGCTTGGTGTCTCAGGTGATCTCACAGATGCTTGGTGTCCCAGATGATCTCACAGATGCTTGGTGTCTCAGGTGATCTCACAGATGCTTGGTGTCCTAGGTGATCTCACAGATGCTTGGTGTCCCAGGTGATCTCACAGATGCTTGGTGTCCCAGATGATCTCACAGATGCTTGGTGTCCCAGGTGATCTCACAGATGCTTGGTGTCCCAGGTGATCTCACAGATGCTTGGTGTCCTAGGTGATCTCACAGATGCTTGGTGTCCTAGGTGATCTCACAGATGCTTGGTGTCCCAGATGATCTCACAGATGCTTGGTGTCCCAGATGATCTCACAGATGCTTGGTGTCCCAGGTGATCTCACAGATGCTTGGTGTCCCAGGTGATCTCACAGATGCTTGGTGTCCTAGGTGATCTCACAGATGAACATCAAAATGGTATACAATACCGACAGGTTGTTAGGTAAGACACATATGCAACAGTTAGACAACTTTATTCCGAAACGTTTCGCCTACACAGTAGGCTTCTTCAGTCGAATACAGAAAGTAGGCAGGAACAGTAGAGATGTGAAGACGATGTAATCAGTCCATCACCCTTAAAGTCGCAGAATTTGAGGTTGTCAGTCCCTCGGCCTGGAGAAGTTCAGTTCCATAGTCAGGAACTATCTGAAGATTAAGCGACAGTGCGGAGACTTAAATACTGTCGGAAGGAGAGGTGCAGGGTAGTAGTAGTAGTAGTAGTAGTAGTGAGAGGCAACTGAGAGGTCATGTCCCTCTCAGATCCAACCCTTCTCACTTGAAAAGCTTGTCCAAGGTGTTTTCTGTACCAAGATGCCACGTGTTGCAGTGTCTGACAAGATGAACATCAAAATGGTATACAATACCGACAGGTTGTTAGGTAAGACACATATGCAACAGTTAGACAACTTTATTCCGAAACGTTTCGCCTACACAGTAGGCTTCTTCAGTCGAATACAGAAAGTAGGCAGGAACAGTAGAGATGTGAAGACGATGTAATCAGTCCATCACCCTTAAAGTCGCAGAATTTGAGGTTGTCAGTCCCTCGGCCTGGAGAAGTTCAGTTCCATAGTCAGGAACTATCTGAAGATTAAGCGACAGTGCGGAGACTTAAATACTGTCGGAAGGAGAGGTGCAGGGTAGTAGTAGTAGTAGTAGTAGTGAGAGGCAACTGAGAGGTCATGTCCCTCTCAGATCCAACCCTTCTCACTTGAAAAGCTTGTCCAAGGTGTTTTCTGTACCAAGATGCCACGTGTTGCAGTGTCTGACAAGATGAACATCAAAATGGTATACAATACCGACAGGTTGTTAGGTAAGACACATATGCAACAGTTAGACAACTTTATTCCGAAACGTTTCGCCTACACAGTAGGCTTCTTCAGTCGAATACAGAAAGTAGGCAGGAACAGTAGAGATGTGAAGACGATGTAATCAGTCCATCACCCTTAAAGTCGCAGAATTTGAGGTTGTCAGTCCCTCGGCCTGGAGAAGTTCAGTTCCATAGTCAGGAACTGATTACATCGTCTTCACATCTCTACTGTTCCTGCCTACTTTCTGTATTCGACTGAAGAAGCCTACTGTGTAGGCGAAACGTTTCGGAATAAAGTTGTCTAACTGTTGCATATGTGTCTTACCTAACGATCTCACAGATGCTTGGTGTCCCAGATGATCTCACAGATGCTTGGTGTCCCAGATGATCTCACAGATGCTTGGTGTCCCAGGTGATCTCACAGATGCTTGGTGTCCCAGGTGATCTCACAGATGCTTGGTGTCCCAGGTGATCTCACAGATGCTTGGTATCTCAGGTGATCTCACAGATGCTTGGTGTCTCAGGTGATCTCACAGATGCTTGGTGTCCCAGATGATCTCACAGATGCTTGGTGTCCCAGGTGATCTCACAGATGCTTGGTGTCCCAGATGATCTCACAGATGCTTGGTGTCCCGGATGATCTCACAGATGCTTGGTGTCTCAGGTGATCTCACAGATGCTTGGTATCTCAGGTGATCTCACAGATGCTTGGTGTCCCAGATGATCTCACAGATGCTTGGTGTCCCGGATGATCTCACAGATGCTTGGTGTCCCAGGTGATCTCACAGATGCTTGGTGTCCCAGGTGATCTCACAGATGCTTGGTGTCCCGGATGATCTCACAGGTGCTTGGTGTCCCAGATGATCTCACAGATGCTTGGTGTCCCAGATGATCTCACAGATGCTTGGTGTCCCGGATGATCTCACAGATGCTTGGTGTCCCGGATGATCTCACAGATGCTTGGTGTCCCAGGTGATCTCACAGATGCTTGGTGTCCCAGGTGATCTCACAGCTGCTTGGTGTCCCAGGTAATCCGGTGATTGTGGGGCCCAATCCAAGTGTCTGACTTCCCTTTCACGTTGCTCATGATAACTTTGAACAAGTCTATCGGTGTGAATTGGTGCTTTATCATGTTGGAAGATGGTACCACCATTGGGAAAAAGTGATTGTACCATGGGATGGACTTAGTCACTGAAAATCTCCAAATATGTTTGGGCATTAACCCTGTTCATTACCTTTGTAATTTGTTCAGCTATCAAAACTTTGCTACCCAGTCCCTGGACCCATTTTGTATCTCTGTAAATCCACTGACTACCGCCCACAGGATAGGTATGAGCTGGCCCCATTATGTATCTCGTCTACACAGTAGGCTTCTTCCGTCGAGTACAGAAAAGTTGATAGAAGAGACGTGAAGACGATGTAATCAGTCCATCACTCTTGAAGTTTTGAGGACTATGGAACGATACTCTTCTTCAGACTGAGGGACTGACCACCTCAAAAGTTCAAGGGTGATGGACTGATTATATCGTCTTCACGCGTCTTCTATCAACTTTTCTGTACTCGACTGAAGAAGCCTACTGTGTAGGCGAAACGTTTCGAAATAAAGATACCTAACTGTTGCATATGTGTCTTACCTAACAACCTGTCGGTATTTTATACCATTTTAATATTCACATTGCTTACCAAAGCATCACTGATTTACCTCCATACTTCACGGTAGAGATGAAATAATCTGGGTTATAAGCTACCTTAGACTGTCTCCAGACGTAAACTTGTCCAGAACTTAAATAACGTTCTTCCGGTGATTCAGTGTCAATTTCTTATGGTCATTACACCTTTTGTTTACGCTTTCCAATATTTACTTCTGACATAAAAGTCTGAACAATTGCAGTTCTGCCATGATATCTTGCTGCACGACGGGTCATGAACTATTTTGGTTGAAACCTGGTCTAGAAGATGCTGATTTATCTCTGCAGTTACTTTAGCAGCTGTAGTCTTATGGCATTTTGAGACAATCCACTTTAATACTGGAGGATCCCAGCCACACAGCTTCTTCTTATTGTCTTACCATCATTGTGGAACACACATGACCACAGACACAGTTGTTCTTCACACATGGAACATTTCAGTAGTTTTAGTGACTGATGCTCCAACAATCTGTTCTCTTTGGGAAGCCTGTAAGGTCGTTCATTCTTGTCTCAACTTCGTTCTGAAATATAAAAATGAGAAGAATGAGAAGAACGACATGTACATGTACATTGATTACTGAGTCATTCGATAGTTCAACCAGCAGGTGTTCATATTATATATATATATATATATATATATATATATATATATATATATATATATATATATATATATATATATATATATATATATATATCTCAGTGTTGCGATCCAGAGAGGAAATGCCTGCAGCATTCTGGGCACGCGGCCCACCGCAGGGGAGCTGGACGAAGTATTCGAGATGTAGCTCTGAGTTACCTATGTTGTTTTACTTTGTATCATATTTTTGTGAATGTTTTGTCAATGTATTTTGTCTTTAAATAAAATATATATACATAATATAGGGGGTGGTAGGAGAAAATTCTCAAACAGCTTCAGGGAGAATCTTGAGTTTTCCCAGAAGCAAGTTTATTCTTTTCTCTGAGGATGAGGGTCCCCATAACAGTTCTAGAGGTGGTACCTCCCTATATATATATATATATATATATATATATATATATATATATATATATATATATATATATTTATATATATATATATATATATATATTTATATATATATATATATATATATGTAGCTCCGAGGACACTCTGATACTAAGGCCACCCCGCTATTAAGAAACACTTACCCAACAAAGCCTGGCTTAACTCACACCTGCTGCCACGGTTATTTGTAGCTTACATCCCCACCTCCCCTCCTGTTCCCCTCTCCTCTCTCCTCCGACTCCTCCCGGCCTTCGTTCTAGTCTCCCCTCCATTCCTTCTTATCTCTCCTCTTCTCTCCTTCCAGCATCATCATTTTTCCTGCCTTGCTTCTTCTCTTCCCATTCTATGTTTTTCCTTCCGTTTCCCTCCCTTTTTCTATTCTCCTACTCCCCTCTTTTTTTCTACGTTCTTTTCTGATCTCTCCCCTCCCCTCTACCCCTTTCCACCCACTCCCCCTCCTTTTCCCCTGCCTCTCCCCTCCCCTCCCTCTCCCCTTGACTCCTAGCAACAATAAAATCTATCTCTCCCAGGTGTGCATAAATCACAGGTGAGGTAATATACGGGGCGACTACCCCCACCAGGGGGGCGGGAGAAGGTGTGGATGCTGTGGCAGGTGTGGGGGCTGGGGCAGGTGTGGGAGCTGGGCAGGTGTCTGTACTGGGATAGGTGTGGGTGCTGGGGCAGGTGAGGGTGGTGGGCAGGTGTCTGTACTGTGGCAGGTGTGGGGGCTGGAGCAGGTGTGGGGATTGTGGCAGGTGTGAGGGCTGTGGCAGGAGTGGATAATGGAGCAGGTGTGGGGGTTGTGTCAGGTGTGGGTGCTGGGGCAGGTGTGGGTGCTGGGGCAGGTGTCTGTGCTGGGGCAGGTGTGGGTGCTGGGGCAAGTGTCTGTGCTGGGGCAGGTGTGGGTGCTGGGGCAGGTGTGGGGGTTGGATCAGGTGTGGGGACTGTGACAGGTGTGGGGACTGTGTCAGGTGTGGGGGCTGGGGCAGGTGTGGGTGTTGGTACAGGTGTGGGTGCTGCAGCAGGTGTGAGTGCTGTGGCAGGTTTAGGTGCTGGGGCAGGGGTGTGGGGGCTGGGGCAGGGGTGTGGGGGCTGGGGCAGGTGTTGGGGCTGGGGCAAGGGTGTGGGGGCTGGGGCAGGAGTTGGAGCTGGGGTGGGTGAAAGAGGGAGGGGCTGAAAAAAGGGAGGGGTGAAAGAGGGAGGGGGGTGAAAGAGGGAGGGGGTGAAAAAAGGGAGGGGTGAAAGAGGGAGGGGGTGAAAGAGGGAGGGGGTAAAAGAGGGATGGGGGTAAAAGAGGGAGGGGGTGAAAGAGGGAGGGGGTGAAAGAGGGAGGGGGTGAAAGAGGGAGTGGTGAAAGGAAAGGATTAAGAGGAAGGGGTGGAAGTGGGGTGAGAGGGGAGGAGGAGAAAAGGAGGAATGGAGGGGTAGGGGAGAGCAATCACTCACGGCAGATACGCCCATTTGTACATGTCGTGTGGGGAGGGGGAGGATGAGAGGGGAAGAAGGGAGAGGAGGATGGGAGGGGGAGGAGGGGAGCATACAGAGAGAAGGGAGGGAAGAGGAAGCTGAGAGACGGGAGATGGGAAGAGGAGATGGTGAGGGGTGATGGGGAGGGCAGGTGGTGAGGGGTGATGGGGAGGGCAGGTGGTGAGGGGTGATGGGGAGGGGTGATGGGGAGGGGTGATGGGGAAGGCAGGTGGTGAGGGGTGATTGGGAGGGCAGGTGGTGAGGGGTGATGGGGAGGGCAGGTGGTGAGGGGTGATGGGGAGGGGTGATAGGGAGGGGTGATGGGGAGGGCAGGTGGTGAGGGGTGATGGGGAGGGGTGATGGGGAGGGGTGATGGGGAGGGGTGATTGGGAGGGCAGGTGGTGAGGGGTGATGGGGAGGGGTGATGGGGAGGGGTGATGGGGAGGGGTGATGAGGAGGGGTGATGGGGCGGGGTGATGGGGAGTGGTGATGGGGAGGGGTGATGGGGAGGGGTGCTGGGGAGGGGTGATGGGGGGGGGTGATGGGGTGGGGTGATGGGGAGGGGTGATGGGGAGTGGTGATGGGGAGGGGTGATGGGGAGGGGTGATGGGGAGGGCAGGTGGTGAGGGGTGATGGGGAGGGGTGATGGGGAGGGGTGATGGGGAGGGGTGATGGGGAGGGATGATGGGGAGGGGTGATGGGGAGGGGTGATGGGGAGGGATGATGGGGAGGGGTGATGGGGAGGGGTGATGGGGAGGGGTGAAGGGGAGGGGTGATGGGGAGGGGTGATGGGGAGGGATGATGGGGAGGGGTGATGGGGAGGGGTGATGGGGAGGGATGATGGGGAGGGGTGATGGGGAGGGGTGAGGGGGAGGGGTGATGGGGAGGGGTGATGGGGAGGGGTGATGGGGAGGGGTGATGGGGAGGGGTGATGGGGAGGGGTGATGGGGAGGGGTGATGGGGAGGGATGATGGGGAGGGGTGATGGGGATGGGTGATGGGTAGGGGTGATGGGGAGGGGTGATGGGGAGGGATGATGGGGAGGGGTGATGGGGAGGGGTGCTGGGATGGGGTGATGGGGAGGGGTGATGGGGAGGGGTGATGGGGAGGGGTGATGGGGAGGGGTGATGGGGAGGGGTGATGGGGAGGGGTGATGGGGAGGGGTGATGGGGAGGGGTGATGGGGAGGGGTGATGGGGAGGGGTGATGGGGAGGGATGATGGGGAGGGGTGATGGGGAGGGGTGATGTGGAGGGGTGATGGGGAGGGGTGATGGGGAGGGGTGATGGGGAGGGGTGATGGGGAGGGGTGATGGGGAGGGGGAACATGAGATACATTAATATACTCTAGTTTCAACCACAGATGATAAGAAGATAAAAACAAAGAAGATAAAGAAGATAAAGACAAAGAAGATAAAGATGATAAAGAAGAAGAAGCTAAATGAAAATGAGGAAAAAAAATAGAAGAGGACAAAAAATTAATTGAAACATCAGTCAGAGAAGAATACCACCCACGAGGGGGAGGGGGAGGGGGAGGGGGAGGGAGGGAGGGGGAGGGGGAGAGGGGGAGGGGGAGAGGGGGAGGGGGAGTGGGGGAGGGGAAGAGAGGGAGGGGGAGGGGGAGTGGGAGGGGGGAGGGGGAGAGGGGGAGGGGGTGGGGGAGGGGGAGAGGGGGAGGGGGGAGGGGGAGAGGTGAGAGGGGACAGGGGGAGGGGAGAGGGGGAAGAGTGGAGGGGGAGGGGAGAGGGGGAAGAGTGGAGGGGGAGGGGAGAGGGGGAAGAGTGGAGGGGGAGGGGAGAGAAGGATGAATAAGACACATGTACAGCGCCTGGGCAGCTTGACTGGAGATGTTTCGCCCTCCGGTGTTTATTAGTCCAAAATGATACATAACTACTGGAGACAGTGGAAGACGCCACGATGTTGTTTGAGGGGGTCAGTCCCTCAGGCTGACACTGAGGGACTGACCACCTACTATCAACACTGAGGGACTGACCACCTTCTATCAACACTGAGGAACTGACCACCTTCTATCAACACTGAGGAACTGACCACCTTCTATCAACACTGGGGAACTGACCACCTACTATCAACACTGAGGAACTGACCACCTTCTATCAACACTGGGGAACTGACCACCTTCTATCAACACTGGGGAATTGACCACCTACTATCAACACTGAGGAACTGACCCCCTACTATCAACACTGAGGAACTGACCACCTTCTATCAACACTGAGGAACTGACCACCTTCTATCAACACTGGGGAATTGACCACCTACTATCAACACTGAGGAACTGACCCCCTACTATCAACACTGAGGAACTGACCCCCTACTATCAACACTGAGGAACTGACCACCTTCTATCAACACTGGGGAATTGACCACCTACTATCAACACTGAGGAACTGACCACCTACTATCAACACTGGGGAACTGACCACCTTCTATCAACACTGGGGAACTGACCACCTACTATCAACACTGGGGAACTGACCACCTTCTATCAACACTGGGGAACTGACCACCTACTATCAACACTGGGGAACTGACCACCTTCTATCAACACTGGGGAACTGACCACCTACTATCAACACTGAGGAACTGACCACCTACTATCAACACTGGGGAACTGACCACCTTCTATCAACACTGGGGAACTGACCACCTACTATCAACACTGGGGAACTGACCACCTACTATCAACACTGAGGAACTGACCACCTACTATCAACACTGGGGAACTGACCACCTACTATCAACACTTGGGAACTGACCACCTTCTATCAACACTGGGGAACTGACCACCTACTATCAACACTGGGGAACTGACCACCTTCTATCAACACTGGGGAACTGACCACCTACTATCAACACTGAGGAACTGACCACCTACTATCAACACTGGGGAACTGACCACCTACTATCAACACTTGGGAACTGACCACCTTCTATCAACACTGGGGAACTGGCCACCTACTATCAACACTGGGGAACTGACCACCTTCTATCAACACTGGGGAACTGACCACCTACTATCAACACTGAGGAACTGACCACCTACTATCAACACTGGGGAACTGACCACCTTCTATCAACACTGGGGAACTGACCACCTACTATCAACACTGGGGAACTGACCACCTACTATCAACACTGAGGAACTGACCACCTACTATCAACACTGGGGAGCTGACCACCTTCTATAAACACTGGGGAACTGACCACCTACTATCAACACTGGGGAACTAACCACCTTCTATCAACACTGGGGAACTGACCACCTACTATCAACACTGAGGGACTGACCACCTACTATCAACACTGGGGAACTGAACACCTACTATCAACACTGGGAAACTGACCACCTTCTATCAACACTGGCGAACTGACCACCTTCTATCAACACTGAGGGACTGACCACCTTCTATCAACACTGAGGGACTGACCACCTTCTATCAACACTGGGGAACTGACCACCTACTATCAACACTGAGGAACTGACCACCTACTATCAACACTGAGGGACTGACCACCTACTATCAACACTGGGGAACTGGCCACCTTTTATCAACACTTAGGGACTGACCACCTACTATCAACACTGGGGAACTGACCACCTACTATCAACACTGGGGAACTGACCACCTACTATCAACACTGGGGAACTGATCACCTTCTATCAACACTGGGGAACTGACCACCTACTATCAACACTGAGGAACTGACCACCTACTATCAACACTGAGGGACTGACCACCTTCTATCAACACTGAGGAACTGACCACCTACTATCAACACTGAGGAACTGACCACCTACTATCAACACTGAGGAACTGACTACCTACTATCAACACTGGGGAACTGATCACCTTCTATCAACACTGAGGAACTGACCACCTACTATCAACACTGAGGGACTCACCACCTACTATCAACACTGAGGAACTGTCCACCTACTATCAACACTGGGGAACTGACCACCTACTATCAACACTGAGGAACTGACCACCTACTATCAACACTGAGGGACTGACCACCTTCTATCAACACTGAGGAACTGACCACCTACTATCAACACTGAGGGACTGACCACCTTCTATCAACACTGAGGAACTGACCACCTACTATCAACACTGAGGGACTGACCACCTACTATCAACACTGAGGAACTGACCGCCTACTATCAACACTGAGGGACTGACCACCTACTATCAATACTGAGGAACTGACCGCCTACTATCAACACTTAGGGACTGACCACCTACTATCAACACTGAGGAACTGACCACCTTCTATCAACACTGGGGAACTGACCACCTTCTATCAACACTGGGGAACTGACCACCTACTATCAACACTGAGGAACTGACCACCTACTATCAACACTGGGGAACTGACCACCTTCTATCAACACTGGGGAACTGACCACCTACTATCAACACTGGGGAACTGATCACCTACTATCAACACTGAGGAACTGACCACCTACTATCAACACTGGGGAACTGACCACCTACTATCAACACTTGGGAACTGACCACCTTCTATCAACACTGGGGAACTGACCACCTACTATCAACACTGGGGAACTGACCACCTTCTATCAACACTGGGGAACTGACCACCTACTATCAACACTGAGGAACTGACCACCTACTATCAACACTGGGGAACTGACCACCTACTATCAACACTTGGGAACTGACCACCTTCTATCAACACTGGGGAACTGACCACCTACTATCAACACTGGGGAACTGACCACCTTCTATCAACACTGGGGAACTGACCACCTACTATCAACACTGAGGAACTGACCACCTACTATCAACACTGGGGAACTGACCACCTTCTATCAACACTGGGGAACTGACCACCTACTATCAACACTGGGGAACTGACCACCTTCTATCAACACTGGGGAACTGACCACCTACTATCAACACTGAGGAACTGACCACCTACTATCAACACTGGGGAACTGACCACCTACTATCAACACTTGGGAACTGACCACCTTCTATCAACACTGGGGAACTGACCACCTACTATCAACACTGGGGAACTGACCACCTACTATCAACACTGGGGAACTGACCACCTACTATCAACACTGAGGAACTGACCACCTACTGTCAACACTGGGGAACTGACCACCTACTATCAACACTTGGGAACTGACCACCTTCTATCAACACTGGGGAACTGACCACCTACTATCAACACTGGGGAACTGACCACCTTCTATCAACACGGGGGAACTGACCACCTACTATCAACACTGAGGAACTGACCACCTACTATCAACACTGGGGAACTGACCACCTACTATCAACACTGGGGAACTGACCACCTACTATCAACACTGAGGAACTGACCACCTACTATCAACACTGGGGAACTGACCACCTTCTATAAACACTGGGGAACTGACCACCTACTATCAACACTGGGGAACTAACCACCTTCTATCAACACTGGGGAACTGACCACCTACTATCAACACTGAGGGACTGACCACCTACTATCAACACTGGGGAACTGAACACCTACTATCAACACTGGGAAACTGACCACCTTCTATCAACACTGGCGAACTGACCACCTTCTATCAACACTGAGGGACTGACCACCTTCTATCAACACTGAGGGACTGACCACCTTCTATCAACACTGGGGAACTGACCACCTACTATCAACACTGAGGAACTGACCACCTACTATCAACACTGAGGGACTGACCACCTACTATCAACACTGGGGAACTGGCCACCTTTTATCAACACTTAGGGACTGACCACCTACTATCAACACTGGGGAACTGACCACCTACTATCAACACTGGGGAACTGACCACCTACTATCAACACTGGGGAACTGATCACCTTCTATCAACACTGGGGAACTGACCACCTACTATCAACACTGAGGAACTGACCACCTACTATCAACACTGAGGGACTGACCACCTTCTATCAACACTGAGGAACTGACCACCTACTATCAACACTGAGGAACTGACCACCTACTATCAACACTGAGGAACTGACTACCTACTATCAACACTGGGGAACTGATCACCTTCTATCAACACTGAGGAACTGACCACCTACTATCAACACTGAGGGACTCACCACCTACTATCAACACTGAGGAACTGTCCACCTACTATCAACACTGGGGAACTGACCACCTACTATCAACACTGAGGAACTGACCACCTACTATCAACACTGAGGGACTGACCACCTTCTATCAACACTGAGGAACTGACCACCTACTATCAACACTGAGGGACTGACCACCTTCTATCAACACTGAGGAACTGACCACCTACTATCAACACTGAGGGACTGACCACCTACTATCAACACTGAGGAACTGACCGCCTACTATCAACACTGAGGGACTGACCACCTACTATCAACACTGAGGAACTGACCGCCTACTATCAACACTGAGGGACTGACCACCTACTATCAACACTGAGGAACTGACCACCTTCTATCAACACTGGGGAACTGACCACCTTCTATCAACACTGAGGAACTGACCACCTTCTATCAACACTGGGGAACTGACCACCTTCTATCAACACTGAGGAACTGACCACCTTCTATCAACACTGGTGAACTGACCACCTTCTATCAATACTGAGGGACTGACCCCCTTCTATCAACACTGAGGAACTGACCACCTTCTATCAACAGTGGGGAACTGACCACCTACTATCAACACTGAGGTACTGACCACCTTCTATCAACAGTGGGGAACTGATCACCTTCTATCAACACTGAGGGACTGACAACCTACTATCAACACTGAGGGACTGACCACCTTCTATCAACACTGAAGGACTGACCACCTTCTATCAACACTGTGGGACTGACCACCTACTATCAACACTAAGGGACTGACCACCTTGTATCAACACTGGGGGACTGACCATCTTCTATCAACACTGAGAGACTGACCACCTACTATCAACACTGAGGGACTGACCACCTACTATCAACACTGAGGGACTGACCACCTTTTATCAACACTGTGGGACTGACCACCAACTATCAACACTGGGGAACTGACCACCTACTAACAACACTGGGGAACTGACCACCTTCTATCAACACTGAGGAACTGACCACCTACTATCAACAATGAGGGACTGCCCACCTTCTATCAACACTGGGGAACTGACCACCTACTATCAACACTGAGGGACTGACCACCTTCAATCAACACTGAGGGACTGACCACCTTCTATCAACACTGGGGAACTGACCACCTACTATCAACACTGAGGGACTGACCACCTTCTATCAACACTGAGGGACTGACCACCTTCTATCAACATTGAGAGACTGACCACCTACTATCAACACTGAGGGACTGACCACTTACCATCAACACTAAGGGACTGACCACCTACTATCAACACTGAGGGACTGACCACCTACTATCAACACTGAGGGACTGACCAACTACTATCAACACTGAGGGACTGACCGCCTACTATCAACACTGAGGGACTGACCACCTACTATCAACACTGAGGGACTGACCACCTTCTATCAACACTGGGAAACTGACCACCTACTATCAACACTGGGGAACTGACCACCTACTAACAACACTGAGGGACTGACCACCTACTATCAACACCGGGGAACTGTCCACCTACTATCAACACTGAGGAACTGACCACCTACTATCAACACTGGGGAACTGACCACCTACTGTCAACACTGGGGAACTGACCACCTACTATCAACACTGGGGAACTGAGCACCTTCTATCAACACTGCGGAACTGACCACCTACTATCAACAATGGGGACTGACCACCTACTATCAGCATTGAGGGACTGACCACTTACTATCAACACTGGGGAACTGACCACCTACTATCAACACTGAGGAACTGACCACCTACTATCAACAATGAACGACTGACCACTTACTATCAACACTGGGGAACTGACCACCTTCTATCAACACTGGGGAACTGACCACCTTCTATCAACACTGGGGACCTGACCACCTACTATCAGCACTGAGGGACTGACCACTTACTATCAACACTGGGGAACTGACCACCTACTATCAACACTGAGGAACTGACCACCTACTATCAACACTGAGGAACTGACCACCTACTATCAACACTGAGGGACTGACCACCTACTATCAACACTGAGGGACTGACCACTTACTATCAACACTGGGGAACTGACCACCTACTGTCAACACTGAGGAACTGACCACCTACTATCATCTCCGAGGAATTGACCACCTACTATCAACAATGAGGGACTGACCACCTACTATCAACACTGAGGGACTGACCACCTACTACCAACACTGAGGGACTGACCACCTACTATCAACACTGGGGAACTGACCACCTACTTTCAACACTGAGGAACTGACAACCTACTATCAACACTGAGGGACTGACCACCTACTATCAACACTGAGGGACTGACCACCTTCTATCAACACTGAGGAACTTACCACCATCCATCAACACTTGGGAACTGACCACCTTCTATCAACAATGTGGGACTGACCACCTTCTATCAAAACTGTGGGACTGACCACCTTCTATCAACACTGAGGGACTGACCACCTCCTATCAACACTGGGGAACTGACCACCTTCTTTCAACACTGAGGGACTGACCACCTTCTATCAGCACTGAGGAACTGACCACCTTCTATCAACACTGGGGAACTGACCACCTTCTATCAACACTGTGGGACTGACCACCTTCTATCAACACTGTGGGACTGACCACCTTCTATCAACACTGAGGGACTGACCACCTACTATCAACACTGGGGAACTGACCACCTTCTTTCAACACTGAGGGACTGACCACCTTCCATAAACACTGAGGAACTGGCCACCTTCTATCAACACTGGGGGACTGACCACCTACTATCAACACTGGGGAACTGACCACCTTCTTTCAACACTGAGGGACTGACCACCTACTATCAACACTGGGGAACTGACCACCTTCTATCAACACTGGGGGACTGACCACCTTCTATCAATACTGATGGACTGACCACCTTCTATCAACACTGATGAACTGACCACCTTCCATCAACACTGAGGGACTGACCACCTTCTATCAACACTGAGGAACTGACCACCTACTAACAACACTGAGGGACTGACCACCTTCTATCAACACTGAGGAACTGACCACCTACTACCAAGACTGAGGGACTGACCACCTTTTATCAACACTGGGAAACTGACCACCTCATATCAAGACTGTGGGACTGACTCCCTGCTATAAATACTGAGGGACTGACGACCACCTAATTGGTCATTTAACGAGTGTTTATCAGAATTAACTAGTAAATACAATGGAGGAGGTATGACCCACATTCCCCTCCCCATTTCTCCCCTAATAATAATAACAATAATAATAATAATACTAATAATAATAATAATAATAATAATAATAATAATAATAATAATAATAATAATAGCAATAATAATAATAATAATAATAATAATAATAATAGCAATAATAATAATAATAATAATAATAATAATAATAATAATAATAATAATAATAATAATAATAATAATAATAATAGCAATAATAATAATAATAATAATAATAATAATAATAATAATAATAATAATAATAATAATAATGACAATAATAATAATAATAATAATAATAATAATAATAATAATAATAATAATGATAATAATAATAATAATAATAATAATAATAATGACAATAATAATAATAATAATAATAATAATAATAATAATAATAATAATAATAATAATAATAATAATAATAATAATAATGACAATAATAATAATAATAATATTAATAATAATAATGATAATAATAATAATAATAATAATGATAATAATAATAATAATAATAATGACAATAATAATAATAATAATAATAATAATAATAATAATAATAATAATAATAATAATAATAATAATAATTACAATAATAATAATAATAATAATAATAATAATAATAATAATAATAATAATAATAATAATAATAATAATAATAATAATAATAATATTATTATTATTATTATTATTATTATTTTGCAATACTTTTAAATATACAAAGCAAAGAAAGAAAACAATGAACAACAAGAAAATAAAGAAATAAGAAAAAAGAATAAAGAATGGAAGAGAGGAAATCCGATAAGAAGATTAGAAAGGCGAGAGAAGAGGGAGAGAGAAGGGCAGGATATTGTGAAGTTATTCAGTTATTCTGATCCGAGGAGGAGGAGTGGAAGAATAAGGATCAGGAGGAGGAGGAGGAATAAGAGGAGACGGGGGAAGAATATGAACACGGAGAAGAGAGAAAACAGGGAGAATAGAGAACAGAGAGAACAGGGAGAATAGAGAACAGAGAGAACAGGGTGAATAGAGAACAGAGAGAACAGGGAGAATAGAGAACAGAGAGAACAGGGTGAATAGAGAACAGAGAGAACAGGGAGAATAGAGAACAGAGAGAACAGGGAGAATAGAGAACAGGAGAACAGGGAGAATAGAGAACAGAGAGAACAGGGAGAATAGAGAACAGAGAGAACAGGGTGAATAGAAAACAGAGAGAACAGGGAGAATAGAGAACAGAGAGAACAGGGTGAATAGAGAACAGAGAGAACAGGGAGAATAGAGAACAGAGAGAACAGGGTGAATAGAGAACAGAGAGAACAGGGAGAATAGAGAACAGGAGAACAGGGATAATAGAGAACAGAGAGAACAGGGAGAATAGAGAACAGAGAGAACAGGGAGAATAGAGAACAGAGAGAACAGGGAGAATAGAGAACAGAGAGAACAGGGAGAATAGAGAACAGAGAGAACAGGGAGAATAGAGAACAGAGAGAACATGGAGAATAGAGAACAGGAGAACAGGGAGAATAGAGAACAGAGAGAACAGGGAGAATAGAGAACAGAGAGAACAGGGAGAATAGGGAAAATATAAAACAGGGAGAACAGAGAACATGGAGAGCAGGGAGAACATGGAGAACAGGGAGACATAGAACAATTAACAGAGTATAATTTACCAGGGGAAATTACTGGTATAATGTGTCACAATTTGTAACTGGACGCCTCTGAGTGTACATGGAGACGCATGTGCACACGGAGACATGTGTACATGGCTGGACGTATGTGTACGTGTGTACAGAGACGCAGACTGGGTTAAGATTAGAATTGGATGATCTGGGTAAAGACTGGGATGGAGGCAGTATTTATACGCAGCTTCAGCATCAGGTACAGTAGGAGATAATGAGGATTTGGTGGTGACTCGACCCCCAGCAAGCATAGCTAGGTGAGTACACACACACATACATATACATACATATACAGTATATATATATATATATATATATATATATATATATATATATATATATATATATATATAGATAGATAGATAGATAGATAGATAGATAGATAGATAGATAGATAGATAGATAGATAAATAGATAGATAGACAGATAGATAGATAGATAGATAGATAGATAGATAGATAGATAGATAGATAGATAGATCGATAGATAGATAGATAGATAGATAGATAGATATATAGATAGATAGATAAATAGATAGACAGATTGGTATAGTATACTCTAATCCCAACTTCTTAAGGGACTAATCCCTACAACAGTCTGTATTTTAGGTATTAAAGTATTCTTGACTGGTGTTGGACAGGTGACATGCAGGCTGGATGACCCTCGTGTAATAGATAGGTTTTAAACTCTCATTTAACCACGGTTCTTTGGGTGAGAGTGAGAGCTGGTTCTTAACATCACTCTTGGCTCTTACGTCGAGTTGCTGGAGCAAGTAATTGAAGCAACGTTACTTCCAGTTAAACCCAGTGATGGTGACGTTCTTACTTGTTTATGGTAGATTGGTCTCTCTTCTTCTTCTTCTTCTTTCTTCTTCTTCTTCTTCTTTCTTCTCTCTCTCTCTCTTTCATTATTATTAGGTAATAGGTCTTTGCTTGTATAAAGGTTTAAATATTTTACCCTATGTAAAAGGAGAAAGAGAGAGAGAGAGAGAGAGAGAGAGAGAGAGAGAGAGAGAGAGAGAGAGAGAGAGAGAGAGATCTGATGTAGGTAACAGCTCTTAGCTTTTAAATATAGTTAGAAACTCTTAACCTAACCTTGCAAAACCCTGTGTAAAATAGAGAGAGAGGGAGAGAGAGAGAGAGAGAGAGAGAGAGAGAGAGAGAGAGAGAGAGAGAGAGAGAGAGAGAGAGAGAGAGAGAGAGAGAGAGAGAGAGAGAGAGAGAGAGAGAGAGAGAGAGAGAGAGAGAATGAGGGGAAACTTTTCCAATCTGTGTGAATTCTTGCCACGTCAAACGAGAAAGAATATCCTTAGAAGAGAGTGATCTTGAAAACACAGCCTCACCTCCCTCTTTAACTACTCCCCTTCTATCAAGGCAAAGCAACCCCTCTCCCCCTCTTTTTCCCCCTCCATTATTAACCACCCCACCTCTTCTTCCCACCTGTCTCCCCTCCTTCAGACTGTCAAATTACTTCCCCTCTTCTTCCCGTGCCAAATGCTTGCTTTCTGCCGTAATTCGTTCAACTCCTTTTTTTTCAGTCCTTTTCTTAGTAGATTCCATGTCTGACATAGGTACTTTGCCACCTTTAAAAGTGGCCAGGAGCAAAGGTCACAGGAAGAGAGGCTTGAGAACCAGGAGCAAAGGTCACAGGAAGAGAGGGTTGAGAGCCAGGAACAAAGGTCACAGGAAGAGAGGGTTGAGAGCCAGGAGCAAAGGTCACAGGAAGAGAAGGTTGAGAGCCAGGAGCAAAGGTCACAGGAAGAGAGGGTTGAGAGCCAGGAGCAAAGGTCACAGAAAGAGAGGGTTGAGAGCCAGGAGCAAAGGTCACAGGAAGAGAGGGTTGAGAGCCAGGAGCAAAGGTCACAGGAAGAGAAGGTTGAGAGCCAGGAGCAAAGGTCACAGGAAGAGAAGGTTGAGAGCCTGGAGCAAAGGTCACAGGAAGAGAGGGTTGAGAGCCAGGAGCAAAGGTCACAGGAAGAGAGGGTTGAGAGCCAGGAGCAAAGGTCACAGGAAGAGGGTTGAGAGCCAGGAGCAAAGGTCACAGGAAGAGAGGGTTGAGAGCCAGGAGCAAAGGTCACAGGAAGAGAGGGTTGAGAGCCAGGAGCAAAGGTCACAGGAAGAGAGGGTTGAGAGCCAGGAGCAAAGATCACAGGAAGAGAGGGTTGAGAGCCAGGAGCAAAAGTCACAGGAAGAGAGGGTTGAGAGCCAGGAGCAAAGGTCACAGGAAGAGAGGGTTGAGAGCCAGGAGCAAAGGTCACAGGAAGAGAGGGTTGAGAGCCAGGAGCAAAGGTCACAGGAAGAGAGGGTTGAGAGCCAGGAGCAAAGGTCACAGGAAGAGAAGGTTGAAAGCCAGGAGCAAAGGTCACAGGAAGAGAGGGTTGAGAGCCAGGAGCAAAGGTCACAGGAAGAGAAGGTTGAGAGCCAGGAGCAAAGGTCACAGGAAGAGAGGGTTGAGAGCCAGGAGCAAAGGTCACAGGAAGAGAGGGTTGAGAGCCAGGAGCAAAGGTCACAGGAAGAGAGGGGTGAGAGCCAGGAGCAAAGGTCACAGGAAGAGAAGGTTGAGAGCCAGGAGCAAAGGTCACAGGAAGAGAGGGTTGAGAGCCAGGAGCAAAGGTCACAGGAAGAGAGGGTTGAGAGCCAGGAGCAAAGGTCACAGGAAGAGAGGGTTGAGAGCCAGGAGCAAAGGTCACAGGAAGAGAGGGTTGAGAGCCAGGAGCAAAGGTCACAGGAAGAGAAGGTTGAGAGCCAGGAGCAAAGGTCACAGGAAGAGAGGGTTGAGAGCCAGGAGC